>NW_004524610.1:3983132-3988132 GCF_000260255.1 Octodon degus | reverse complement strand
CCTGGACCACAATGCTACAGAGCCTTTGCACAGCAGAGATCGGACCACTGCCCTTGCCTGTTGGAAGACAAAAAGGGGGAACTGTGGAGAGCTGCGAAGGGCCGCGCCTACAGGATGGCGCTGGTTTCCGCCTTCCACCCCCCGTGGGTGAGCGCTCTCTGTGCACAACAACTCCTTTTATGGCCAGGGCTGCAGTCATGATTCTCTTCCGCATATGCTGGACCCATGGGCGATCCCCACGTGGCGCACTGGGATTGGGCTTGGGAGTATATGTTAGCCACGGGTTGGGGGATTGGAAAAGAAGAAGCTTGCTGTAAGGGGCCTGAATAAACCACTGAAGGAAGAGCTGTGTGTTGTGTCTTCCTTGCTGGCGAGGTCGTGCGCAACAGGTTTAGTCTCCCAAAAGAGACCTGCCCAGAACACTAAGCCGGGACATGGCTTTTATATGTGTCCTCCTGGATGGGCATAGTTCTTTTTGTCTCATCTGACCCAGAGATGGGGTATGTGACCTTTCTAGAATGGCTTTCCTGTCTTCGGCGTTAACGAACGCTCATTTTCTAAGGGCTTACTCAGCTGGAACAGTCAGGATTTTTAATTTTTTCATGCCTTTTAAAAAGGAAAGTGCAAAGAGATAGGAAAATTAGGGATAAAGTTAAAGCAAGGAAACTGAAACAGATCAGGCCCGACATTCCCTCTAACAAGTAGAGGGGGATCAGAACCAGTCTATCTCAGTGAAATCTGTCCTCCAAGTCTTTAAGAATGGTTACCGACCTAATGTCATTTAACTGGCAAAAGGAGTCCTGTTTTTATATAGGCATGTAGGTTTTTAAGTTTAGGCTGGCTAAAGTTTTAATTTTACAGAAGTTTACATAAAATCCAATAAGAATTTTATTAACTTTACCCTCTAGTGACATTGTTTACCAGTACATTCAATAATTAGTTTACATGTAGCGCATATATAAAATAGTCATAAAATATTTCATTAAAGAAACATCATAAATATCATAACTTTATAACAATTTTAGCTTAACATATTTTGACCACTATTTTAACAATTATAAAATGAATTTAGTACTGGTTGGCAGGTGGAACAAGTAGGTTCTGAGGGTGATGGTCGGGAGTCATAGCCACTTTTTATCGGTTGGAACTGCCAGTGCGAACAGGTGGAATTAGTCAGTTGTCTGGGAGTCCAGAACAGCAATCTTTGAGTTCTTTCAGGGGGTCAGCAATGGACAGTGGAGGATGTTTGCTCTGAGTCCTTTGGGGAGCTAGAAGGGGGATCCTGAGAGGGTGCAGGTGGGTCTTTTATATGCACCAAGGAACCTTTGACTTCGTATACTGCTTTAAGCTGTTGCCGATCGTTCACTGTCATTGTTTTTCGAGTCTTTTGAGGTTTTTTTATATTATCCATATTGGATTGGCTCCGAGTATCTGGATGGACATAGCGATGACCTGAGCTGTGGAGAGAACAAAAATGCCTTCGGGAGGCCAAGAGATATTAAAGGAGGGATATTTAAGTTTACAAGGAGTTTATACTTTTGCCAGGGAACACAGGTTCTCAGAATCCCTTTTACTTGTTTTCTGAAATCTTTAAAACATTTGTAACAGACAAAACATAGACATACATAAATAGGCCAAACAATACCAAAAAATTAATAGGCGTCCAATATTTTAATAACAAATTTATCTGGCTGACAATTTCTAAGAAAAACAGACAAACATAAATAGACCAAACAAAATCAAAGAAAGAAAAACAAACTAGTTAGTACAGACAGACAGCGCAACTAGACTTACCCAGATGGTTCCAATTGGGCCCAAATAAATCCTGTATGAAAGTGTATGCCCCTAATTAGATTAAATCTTTTGGGGGACTTAGTAAAGGTGGAATTAATTCATTTCACACAAGAGGCAGACCAGTCCAATGGGCCTAAATAAAACTTGTATGAAAGTAAAGTGTATGCCCCCTATGTAGGAGGACTTAGTAAGGGTAGGGGTATCAAGGAAATCTTTCATATAAGAGGAACTAGTCTGCATTAGAGAGAGGGTCGAGCAGATGTTGCTAGCCCCCAACAGTTAGAACCTGTAGGAGTAGGGAAGGCATAAATCTCAAAGAGAGATAAAGGAAGAGGTCGCACACATGCGGCTAGCCCCCTACAGTTAGAATCTGTAGGGGTAGGAGGTAGGGGCAGAAGAACCTCACTTAAAGAAACCCTGGAGGTCACGGAAACCTCTACACATGACCGAAGCCCATAATCTCTAAAGGTAACCAGTTGGCAAGAGGGACACCTAGGTCCATTTGCCTCACTGAAAATAGAGCTCTGCGGCAAAAGGGACACTTAGGTCCATTCGCCTCCAATTGAGATCTCCCAAAATCTGACTTGGAGGGCGTCCCACTCCAAGGACTCGGAGACCGGAGTCTGCGAGTCAACATTACAACCAAAACCAATTTGAGTACTCACTATGAAACCATCAAGAAATCACCAAGAAACCATTAAGAAATCAAGAAAACAGAACGAAAGCAAAGAGGCAAAGTGAAAGGAGAGGTTGACGCAGTGACCATAGTTCTTTAAAATCAGTAAAGCCAAATCAAAACCATTAATTTACATTTGAGTTTAAGCCGGCATAACAAAATTTAGGTTGAAATTTACTTACCGCGTTAAAAAGAAGAGGCCTTTAGAGATCCTGGACGAGCCCCCAAATGTTGTAGCTCAAAAATCAGATGACAACAAGGCAAGTCCAAAGGTTAAAAGAAGCGCTTTATTTTAGCTGGTACCCAGCGGTGGTCTCTATGCAAGGTGCAAAGAGGCGCACGCAAGCATTGACAAGGGGTCAGTATTTAAGCTTGAAAACCGCAGAAAGAGGGGAGGGGTGGAGAGGAAGAAGTGGCAGGGTCATTAGTTCATTAGGTGGTCCTGTGGGGTAAAGGTGCTGGGTTGGCAGTCATACAGAGTTCATTGAGATAAGGTTTGGGAACAGATATAAGACTTGAGTCACAGGGGTGAGGAATTGGGAGGGATTGGGAGGAATTTGAGTTGGCAGTCCAGGGGTGAGGAATTGGGAGGGATTGGCGCATACAGAACAGGAACTCAGTGAGGTTAGAAGGGCAACAAAATGGAGTCAATTTTGACAGGGTACAATAAGAGCCTCCCCAAAATAGTGGGAGGGTTCTCAAACACTTGTGGCAATTGAGTCCGAGTGAATTGCTTCCTGTGATGCCTGACAGCAATGAGGGTCATGGTGCGGCCCCACGGCTGATTACCTGGCCCAGAGGAGAGTCTTTGGCCCATACCTCTTGGAAGAGAATTTTCGGAACTCTCTGTCCCAGGCTGATGCAGGCGTCATCTTCCTCTCAAGAGACAGACAGAATTGAGAGCACATGGTTAAATGAGAGGGAGGCTGACCAGCTTGCCGACAGGAGATGATTGCTTTTAACCTGAAGAGAAGGTGGCTTCCAGAAGCAGCAAGGAGACTGGCTTATTCAGGAATTCATGTTTGGGGAGTTGCCCTCCCAGGCTGCAAGTCTGCCTGACAAGGGGCAAGAGGCAGGAATCCCAGTTGCCCTGGTGATGGTGACTTTTTGACATAGGGGACTTTTGAGGGCAGAGTTCAGTTCCATTGTCTACCAGGAAAGTCATAGACTGGTCCCCAGTATAGACATGGAAGCTTTTGGGAGTCCTTATCTTTTAATCTGGAGGGGCCTTTATTATTTTAGTGTCCACAGCCCTTACATCAGGCTTCTGATAGCAGGGATAACACTTGACACTGAAGGGATTTCGCCCCTTCTTTGATGTCTTTCAGATTGCTTGCCTGAGCTGTTTCTAGGCAAGGCAGCCTTTGGTTTAAGCAGGCATTTACACAACTGCGCTAATGGGCAGGCCTCCAAAAGTTCAGAAGGATTTTTTTTTTGGCCAGCTCAGGATGGACACAGCCTTCAGGAAAGGCACGGCAGCTCCTCATCCAGGGCTGACCATCTAGTCTTCCTCAGGCAAACTGCAGAGCTCAGGAGGAGCTGCTGCCAGCTACCTTGGGCAGGTGTTAGGTAGACGGTGCCATCTGCCCGGGATGGGAAGCAGCAGGTTCTGGCGGGAGGACCTCAGTGGCCACGTGCAGGTGTAGCCAGCTGGAACCAGTTCAGCTGGCTGGAAGTGGACAAGTGGGGAGCAGGGGTGAGCCTGTTGGCTATGACTGCAGTGGCCCATGAGGGCGCTGAGGCAGAATTCTCAGGAAGGATGAGCTGCTTTTCCCTTTCTTTTCTTTGAGCTGTTTCTTTTCATTTTTAACTCCCTAATCTCTGAAGACTGCTTTTCCTGCAGTCAGGGACTGTGGGCTTTGACTCATTAATTCCCAGCTCTTTCTGTGTGTGTGTTGCACACCTTTGAATGATGGCACAACAGACCAAGGGCGGGTGCCCCTCGGGGAGACACCACTCAGATGCCACCTGGCTGCACCCTTTGTGGGGACTTGCTAGGTGTGAGGCCTCTGGCATGCCACGTGCTGATCACCACGAACCACAGGCGAAGGCCTAGTCAATCACAGCCACCACTGCTTGCCAGGCTTCTGCACAGACAGAGCAGCCAGCGCTTATGCTGTCCCTGCCACTCACTTGCGTTCGCTCAGCAGCACTCAGAGGTTAAACGTCCCAACCTGCTTCCCTCGAGCGTGGTCCTGACCAGATCACACTCGCCTTCGGTTCTGGCTGATCAGGACTGACACTGATTGACAGGGATGCTGCATGGATGTCACTGGAGACAGACAAACAGGCAGGCAGCAGACAGACAGATAGGCAGGCCGGCGGGCTGGCAGCAGACAGACAGATAGGCAGACAGGCAGGTAGACAGACAGATAGGCAGGCAGGCAGCAGACAGAGAGAAAGGCAGGCAGGCAGGCAGACAGACAGATAGGCAGGCAGGCAGGCAGGGAGGCAGGGAGTAAGGCAGGCAGGCAGGCAATAGACAGGCAGGCAGGTAGGCAGACAGACAGACAGAGAGAAAGGCAGACAG
>NW_004524610.1:3980159-3982692 GCF_000260255.1 Octodon degus | reverse complement strand
CAGGCAGGCAGGCAGGCAGGCAGGCAGGCAGGCAAGCAGGCAGGCAGACAGACTCCCTTTGGAGTCCAATGTGAGCTTCTTGAGCATGTAGCCAGGAACCCTCCTTCTGCGTTCTGAGGGGACTTGAGCAACCTTGAGGGTGCCTTCCTGTCAGATCCTGAAAAGGCCCTTGCTCTGTCTGCAAGGACCACTAGTGGTGACCAAAGAGGTCACAGTGGGAGATCTTCCCGGCTGATGCAGCAGATGCAGTGGGAAGCAGAGGCAACAAAACGACACTCAGGATTTGGAGACAGATTTATTTTATGGCAACGGGCACTGATTGGGATCATTCTCCCAATCTCAGGCCTTGAAGGCCCAGGGAGCACGGTTGCTATGAGGTCCCAGAGGGGAGCCACAGAAGAAGAACAGTTGGCTGTCCTTGATTTATTCTTACGATATGCATCAGGGTGACCAGCCATTTGTAGGGGACAGACGCAACTGGACTGCAACAGGAGCTGTCACGGGGGCAGATGAAGTACACTGGCTTGGGGCGGGGAGGCATCTGCTACAGCTGCAGAAACTCAGGGACTGAATGCCTGTGCAGCTGGCACAGCCCAAAGCCGCATCCTCCCAGAAGCCAAAATCTGGCCCCTGAAGAGCAGCGAGCAAACAGCCTTCACAATCCTGAATGTGAAGACCCTTGAGGATAAAGCAGAAGTACCAATGACCAGGTCACATGTTAAAATGTTTCTGTATGATCCAAAATATTGAAACACTTAGGAATCAGTCTCACAAATGAAGTAAAAGATGGATGCAGCAAAAATACCCCGAAAAAAGAGATAAAATAGATTTCAGAAAACGGAAAGATACTTCTTGCTCCTGGATAGGAAGAATCAGCATCGTGAAAATGGCCATACTCCCAAAATTGTTTCACAGATTCATTGTGGTCCCAATTAAAATACCACTAGTATGCCTCACAGATCTAAAATTTATGCGAACCAGAAGAGACCTAGAATAGCAAAAACAGTCCTGGGCAACAAAGACAAGGCAAGAGACATCATGATCTCTGACTTGAAATTATACCGCAAAGCTGCTGTGATAAAATCAGCATGGTGCTGGAAAAAGCCAGACCTGAGGATCAAGGCAACACATTAGAAGATGCAGACACCACTACAAACACAGTCAGCCGCATTATCTTTGACAAGGAAGCCAAACACGTTCATTTGAAGAAAGATAACCTCTGTAATAAATGGTGCTTGTAAAACTGGCTTTGCACATGCCTCTGCTGGTGCATAACACTGTGCCAACTTGAGAAGTTTAGAAGTTTAAGTTGAATATAGACTACACTCTCCATAAACTGTGAGCTAAATAAACCTTTCCTTCCTTAATTCTGAGTGTTGGATATTTTGTACCAGTAATGACAGAAAGGTAACTGAGACAATGTCAAAGGCTAAAAATAGACCCATGCCTATCACCATGCACAAAGTACAGTCAAAATGGATCCAAGATTTATTTATTATATTTTTTCATGTTCTATTATCTTTAATTAAACAGAGATCTCTGTAGCATGTCACTAGAGACCATTTCACCCACTGCTCTGTTTGGCTGCCAGCCTCTTATCTTTCTCTTCAGCAATGGTGAGGTGGATTCCTTTTCCTTGTGGAAGAGAAATCCATGGCTTTCTGCCTTTGCCGATGATGAAGATGTTGGATAGCCAGGTGGCAAAGATGTTGCCATTGGCATCTTTCACATGAACCACATCAGAAGAGCCAGGGTGCTTCTCTCTGTTGGTGATCAGCCCAATTCTTCCCAAGTTAGCAACTCCAGTCACCATACACAGGTTACCAGTGTCAAACTCAGTGAAATCGGTGATCTTGCTGGATGACAAATCAATCTGGATGGTGTCATTGACCTTGATGAGGGGGTCTGGGTAGCAAACTGTGTGAGCATTGTGAGACACAGGATGAGGGATCCCTTTTGTGCCCACAAAGGTCTTCCTCATTTTTTTTGGGGGGGGTAGGACAGTTTCAATAATTAACACATTGCATACATTCTTCCTAGTGGTTAATTGCTATACAAGATGCGGACATGATATCCTATTTACAAACACTATTAAAACGAATCCCTTTATTCATTAAAAGAATGTAACTATATATCTATCCTAACGATTTTGAATACATAGATACAAAATGGACATTCATCTGTATCCCTTTTTTTTTTTTGATAAGTTCAATTATTTGAATATTATAGTTGTGTAAACTAAGCAAAATATTCTAAAAGAGTCCAGTACTCCATAATAGTATTGTGTCTTCCACTTCACTGGCTATGTCAGAAATTGTTGACCTGAATCCCCTCTAGTTCAACATAACAGCATGGCTTTACTTCTTATATTTCGTTTTTATACTTTTCTGCTGGATGGTTAAGACCAAGATAAAGCAGGACCTATGCAACAAGAGTTGTATCTTTTGGTTCTGATAAGGTCAGTGAAATCCCCTCAGGATTTATCCTGAGATCCTGTACCTCAGATTGTAGAATCTTTGTCAGTGTCAGCCAT
>NW_004524610.1:3962829-3964636 GCF_000260255.1 Octodon degus | reverse complement strand
TTTTTCATTTCCAATCTGAGTTCCTCTATACCTTTCTGCAGCTCTTTCTTTATTTTAGAAGCCATTTATTCATTGATTTCAGCTGTGTGACTCCCACTTTGTTCTGTGTTAGTGTCCTCTTCACTTGTTACAGGTGGGCTTGGATTCTAAGATTGCGTTTTGCTCCTTTTCATTGTCATTTTGTGTAACACTGTCTTGTGACCTTTGTTGTAGATATTTGGTGCAGTTATAACCTTAGCACCTACTGAAGTTCAGGTGCAGATCTACAAACTTTGGATTTACCCAGTTGTGCCTGGCTTGAGTTTTGCTGCTGTGCTCAGCTCCTTCCTCCCTTGGGGATGAAATCTGTTGTACTCCTCTGGCAAGATGTACTGCTCCTGGGCTACACTCTCTGCAGGGATTGCAGCTGCAGGGTTTCACCCCAGGCCTATGTGCCAGGCCTGAGCTGAGTCTGGAGATGACAAGGTGGAATAGGGTGAAGAGGCAGCTCTCCCACACACTCAATGGGCCTGGGCTAGGACTGGATCTGGGGGTTCCTGGATCATGGCAGTAATTCCTAATTGGTGGGTGGGGTGGGGGAGGTGCTAGAGTGGTGAGGGGTGTCCCAATTGGGTGCAAGATAGTCTCAGCCATGCTGCGCCTGGGCTGGGACCAGTAGGTCCCCATCTTCCTCCTTTTGCATGACTTGTACTTGGCCTCCTCCGGTGTAATATGATGAACAGCAATGTGACCCTTGGTGTCATAGATCTGATGGAAATGCTCTCCTCTCTTGTCGATGCTGATGACATCTATAAAGCCAGCAGGATAAGTCATATCAGTTCAGACTTTGCCGTTCATCTTAATGAAGTGCTGCATGCAAATTTTGTTTAGTTCATCTCCTGTCAGAGCATACTTGAGCCTGTTCCATAGGAAGATGATGAGAGGCAGATATTCTCTCAGCTTATGGGGACTACTGGGTGGATAAGGAGCAAACACACTGATCAATTTATCGAACATCCAATGCTTTGGAGTGCTACTCACTTCATAAGCTTTTGGGACCACGAGCCATGGTTGAGCTCTGGCTCACTTCACTGTCCTCACTCCTCACTTTCTACCTCTAATATTAAAGAGTTAAATATTAAAACTGAAACACTAAATCTTCTGGAGGAGAAATTAGGTAGAAATCTTAAGGACATAGGCATAGGAAGACAGAGAGTTTATGAACAAGAATCAAACTGCATTGGAAATCCTTCAAAGAATCAACAATTGGGATCTCATCTTTTTAAAAAGTTTCTGTACATTAAAAGACATCACCAACAAAGTAAAGATAAAACTTATAAATCAGAAAAATGTATAACTGACTGTCCCTCAGACAAAAGACTCCTATCTAGAACATATAAAGAACTGAAAAAAAAATCAAGCCTCCAAAATTCAAAGACCCAATCAAAAAATGGGCATCTGATATGAATATACACTTCACAAATGAAGAGATACAAATGGCAAATAAATACATGAAAAAATGTTTGACATCATTGGTAATTCAAGAGATACAAATTAAAACAATGCTGAGATACCATCTTTCACCAGAAAGAATAGTTATCATGAAGTCAACAATTGCTGCAGAGGCTGTGGGGAAAACGGAACCCTTCTCCAGTGTTGGTGGGAGTGCAGGCTGGTACAACATTATGGAAATCAGCATGGAGACTCCTCAAGAAGCTAGGATTGGAGTTCCCATTCAAGCCAGCTCTTCCCCTCCTAGGTAATTTTCCAAAAGAACTGAAATCATCATGCCACAGCTACACATGTGCACCCAGTTTATAGCAGCACA
>NW_004524610.1:3956376-3962129 GCF_000260255.1 Octodon degus | reverse complement strand
CTCAGCCCTTCCTGGCGTTAGAGCTGACATAACACGTGGTGCTGGGATCGAACGGCAGTTCCTGTGCGCTTGCTTAAGCTTGTCTAAGCAGCTGCTTTAGACTTCTGAGCTATTTCACTGGCCCAACTACTTTGTGTTCTTTAAAAATATAAAATAAAAGAGGGCCAGCCAAATAGCTCATCTGATTAAAGTGCTTGCTTAGGCAGACGCGGTGGCCAGGGTTCGATCCCCGGTGTGCCCTGCTAGTTCTGCCCCCATGGTACTCTGAGATGGCAACTGAGACTGGGCGTAGTAGCACGCACCTGTAAGCCCAGTGCTTGGGAGGCAGGAAACAGAAGAATCGCTGTGGTCCAATCTACATAGTGAGACCCTGTAGACCCTTACTAAGATACAAAAAATAAAATAAAATGAAAGAATGGTGAAACACTAGGTCAATGCCATTTCAAGTCCAAGTTTATATCTTGTAAGAAAAAGATAAGCAGTAGCATTTCTTAGACCTATGGTTATGAAGCATAGAAAGGTGGCTTATGAATGAATCGTAGTGGTGAGGTGTGAATTCCAAGAAGCTGTATTCCCAGACTTTTCCTATTTCTTCAACCCTTTTTCTTGGAGTTAATTAAAGTTCATATCAAATAAATCATTTTTTAATTTTTTTTTTGTATTTTAGGGAAGGGTGTGCAGGGTCTCACTACTAGATTGGACTTGTAGTGATCTGCCTGTTTACAGCCTCCCAAGAGCTGGGATTACAGTTGTGCACCACCGTGCCCAGTCTCAATTGCCTTCTCAGCACACCTTGGGGGCGGGACCAGCACAGCAGGCCCAGGGATCGAACTCCTGGTCCCTGTGCCTGCTTACAGGTGCTTTAATTTGCTGGGCTATTTGGCTGGCCCTTCAAATATATCATTTTTAATCTTTAAAACAATTTTGTATGACCCCAAGCTTTGAAATGATCATCATCCTATGTATCCGTGTCTACTGTAGATTGTTCCATACTCTAGGAGCTTCTGGAAATCCCCACACCATATGGCCAGTGACAGGGCACACACCCTGCTAAAGAATACCAATGTCAGTGTGTGCTTGACAAGCAAATTGGAATTACTTTACTTTAGAAAATCTCGTACAGTTGTACAAGAAAAATTCTTTGCTTTTCCAGCCCACCCTCATTTCTCAGATCCATCAGCAAATGTCTGTGACTTCTCTGTTCCAACTGTATTTGAAGTTGGATTTGAGGATGGGTTGTAGGCAGAAAGGTTCTGTCCTCTGGCATTTGTGCACTGTCTTGGAGGATACAGAAGTCAGATGCTACCTATCCTGACTGAATGCCTACGGCCAGGAAGTGATGTCTTCAGAGCTCATCATCCACAATTTAGGCCAGGTTTCTCTCCAGGTTTGTCTGCACCTAAAACATTGTTATTGTGTGGTTTATGACTGGGGTCCAGCACTGGGCTAGTTTACTGGCAAGGGCTCAACACTTTCCACATATTTAGAATTGAATCACACTCAGAAATAAGGGTGTTTCCCTTGTCCATAGTCCACATTCCAGGCTCTGATACTGTTGAGACTCAGTGAGCTTCTGAAAATCCTCACACCACACGGTCAGTGAGGGTGATCATGAGATCAGTGGGGGATCTCTAGGAAATCTGTGTCTGTGCACAAGCAAACCGGGAAAGCCTGCCCATGTCAGGAATCAGGAGCGAGTTGGGAAAGCCTGTCCACATCAGGTAGCAGGAGAAGCTGGGGAAGCCTGCCCCTGTCAGGAAGCAGGAGAAGCTGGGGAAGCCTGACCATGTCAGGAAGCAGGAGCAAACTTCTTTATCCCTGAGTTCATGGTGGCATTGTGTCTAAATCATGGGAAATGTTTGTGTTTCCTTCCTCCTTGTCCTCCCTGACTCCTGTTCTGCACGGCCTGACCCAGGTGTGAGCCCTGAGCTGGGTGCCAGTTGCGCAGAGGCCATGTAGCACTCAGCTGTGCACATTTGTCTGATTTTCTCTGTGTCTAGTAAGGATCACGTGCCCAATTTGACTGGCCAGCTAAGTCTGTCAGAACAAAACATGGAAGCACAGGCTTCTTCGGCTCAGAGCAGGGCTTCAATTTTTTAAGACTGTAGCTGCAGGCATCTCGCTCCTGAGTGGAGACCTTCCTGGGGATGACCTAGTTCTCCTATTAACATAATGTCTTAGTGGAAAAGCCCTTGAATTGACTTCCAAGATCCTTGAATGGCCCAGCCATTCAAGGCAGAGTCCCGCCTTTCTTTGGTATTCCCCATCTTGTTTTGATAACTAAATAAAATGTGGGCCACCCAGAGAATATTTTAGTCTTAACTCCATAATCTAAAATTCTTTTAAAGAGTTTTTAATTTTTTTTATGCATTTGGTACAGGGTCTCGCTATGCAGTTGGGACTTGTAGCAATCCACTTGTTATCAGTGTTAGGTCCAAACCCATGCAGTCAACCAGGCCAGGCATTCTGATGTGAGTAGATTTACTGGGGGCATCAAGCATGCTGGCTGTCCTGTGGACCAAGACAGCAGCGAATAAAGAGGGAGAGGACTGGCGACTTTATAGGATCTTTTAGGGAGGGTGATCTGGAACAGCTGAGGGAGAGCTAATCTTGGCAGACTACCTGGTCTGTGGAACCTTTAATGTTAACAAGGAGAGTTTCGTGGTTGCTTGCCCAGGTCAAAGTCAGGAGGACCTGTTCTGTGGTTTTGAGTTTGGCTCTGCATGTGGCCAAGGTGAAGAGAGTTTGGGGGTGGGGTACCTGGGAAACCAAGAGGGAGTGTTTGGGGCAAGGTGCCTGGGAAACTGTGAATCCTGACCTATCATCCCAGACTCTATTTGATAGAAAAAGGGTGAAGAAATCATCTGGCTACTTCCTGCTGAATAGGGGTGTCACTGGGCTGTGAGTCTGGAGATCAGGATGAGGAGTCATCGCCATCGGAGGGGTCACGTTGGAGTAAGGCCTGGTGGGAGTAATCTGAGAGAAGCATTTGGTCCAATATTTTGGGTTGTTAATCTGGCGACTATTGTGGCTGAACGAAATGAAGCAGGGGGCTCCCATGAGCATAGTAGCAAGTCCTATAAGGGGCCCTAGAAGGGGAGTGAGCTGAAGGAAAATGGAGTTTCATGTGCTGAGGTGCCACACAGAAACAGCTGGGTGTCCATTTTGTGTAGCTTGTCTGGAGGTGTGTTGGATGGAGTGTGGCGTGAAGGAGGCCAGTGGACAGGTGTGTGTGTTGTTCGGTACGGCCGGGATGGCCGTGAGATCAGGCCTTGGAATTGACGTGCACTGGCAACACTTGGTGAGGTTGGTGGTCTTGGTAGAAGCAAGAAGTGGGTCTATGATCTGAATGTGTCATTTTATCAACACCATATTGAAGGGGAGGAGTGAGGAGATGGTGAATGATGGACTCGAGTCCCCTCTGATGTTTGGGGGCTAGTTGGCATTAGGGAATGCAGGGAAAGGCCGTGGGATCTCTGAGGTACATCAGTGTAGGAACAGCATGTGGCACAAGTGGGACTGGAAGTGTCTCAGTGCATGTGGTTAACAAGGAAGGGGGAGGGAGGAGTTGGCTCTGCATTGAGGTTAGGTTTATAGGATGAGCACTGTGGGAAGACGGGTGAGAGAGACATGAGCTTTTGAATGAGATCTCTCCCCAAGAGGGAATAGAGTAGGTTGGATTTATAAGGAAGTCATAAGTGAAGAACAGTGTCTGCAGTGAGCAGGGAATGGCCTGTCTGAAGGCATCATGGAAGTCGGCCATCGACGCCCACTATGGAGACGTAGATCTAGTATAGAAACTTTGAACTCAGGAAGAACACTATATGTGGAGTCCGTGTCAGCAAGAAAAAAGATTTTATTTTTTAAAGTGAGATGTCCAGTAAGACTTGGGAGTCTGACAAAGATGCCTCGATGTGGGCCACAGACCCCAAGCTCTGTGGTTCCTCTTCAGCAGCAAGACCAAGCAGAGCAAGCACTGACGCCTCTGGCTGTGGCAAGTTTTCCTGTGAGGGCAGGGAGTTGGATGACTCGCCCGCGCTCTGGCGGACAGGGCTGTCGCACTTCCAGTGACCCTCCAGCTTTAGGTGGAACCAAGTCTGCACGTCGGGGCAGGCTCGTGTCCAGCATCTGTCCTTCTTTGCCGCACCTGCAGGAAGAGCTCGGGTGGCAGCGTTGTACAGGCTCAGCATTACCTTGTTAAGGTCTTACTTTGATGGGAGTCCCGAGTGTCGCAGCCAAAAGTTGGCACTTGTGTATGGTTAGTTTTGGTTTCTGTTATTGAAGACATGGAAAGTCAAGTTAAGTAAGATTCCCTGTGAGGTTTGAGAGCCAAGATTTGTCTTCTTAGCTTGGCGTGACTGTCACGAGCAGATCGGGATATAAATAGGAATCAATCACAGTTGTTTTTTCAGAAGAGCAATATAGTTAATTAACAAACACCTTGAACTATAAACTGTGACCAGAGAACTGTTAGTTGTTATCAACCATGGACATCTTAGCTGTTAAATTCTTGTAAAATGTTAACAGATAGTAGTCAAACTTTTACAAAGAACATTTGACATCAATAGTCATATGTAGTAGTGTCACTTAACAGTCATAACAGATGATGAGAAAATTATCACTTAACTGATGACCTCATGTTGGCTTGACAGGAACCTCTTATTATAAAAATCTAGAGCATAAGAGAAAGCCATGAATATATTTAATATAGCAACTTTTATGAGAAAACCTTCTTTTATTTCTTTGCTTTTACCACATTGTTGGGGTGTCTTCTAAGGAGGTTGTTGGGGGCTCTCCACTGATGCACAAACAGACCACCCTCCATCCACTCAGCAAGAGTCCCATCCAAAATCTCTCCCCATTTGAATGATTTTTGTTTACTTGCAAATTAATTTTGACATTATTTAGACTAGCGGTAACTCAGCTGGTCTTTTAAGTCTAGCATGCTTTTAAGTCTATATTTTAGAGCTCAAATAAAAAGAGGAACAGCTGTTGACAGAATGATATACATGACATACGTGAATGTTTTACAAAATCAGCGTGCACTCAAATATATTTCTGGCCAGGTTAAATTATGATGACCTGTTTAAGTCTGCAATTAGGAGAGACTAGTCAGAACTTTTGTAGTTCAATTAGCAGAGATGTCTTATAAGAAGAATTTGAAAAATGTAAAAACGTCTTATTTATAGTTACCAAGTTTGAGTAGGAGCAAGCAAAGTGAGCAGAGTATGAGGACTAGGCACAGTGCAATAGAGGAGCACGGACAGCTGACAGGGCCTGGACTTGCAGGCTGGCATGAAGGCTGTACAGGGAGGGGCAGGAGGCTGTGACGTAGGGTCTCTTTCTTGTGGCTGTACCAAGAGACTCTGCTGAAGTGGCTGAGGGGCAGGAGGAGTGAGGGTAAGCGGCAGGCTCAACTGGAAAGGGCAGGACAGGTGGGCTGTTATCCTGCTGTTAGCTGGACAGCAGAGGGAGGGGGACATGTGAGAGGGAGCAAAGAGAGAGTGGGGTATCACTTTAGCTCCTGAAAGTTGAGAGGTCAGAGGGTGAAGCAGCAGATGCAGCTTCAGGCTCCGGTAATGGTCAGTAGCAGCTGGTGGCAGAGGCACTGGGGTGCAGCAGTCAGCAGCAGCTGCAGTGTTGGCAGATCTGTGGGGTTGGGTGTAGGGGAATCTGATCTGACACACACACACACACACACACACAGAGAGAGAGAGAGAGAGAGAGAGAGAGAGAGAGAGAGAGAGAGAGAG
>NW_004524610.1:3942394-3956276 GCF_000260255.1 Octodon degus | reverse complement strand
GGCATGTCTTTAGAGCAAACAAAGGCTTTTTAACCATTTGCTGCTGTGATAGCAGGAGTTTTAAAGGGTTAAAACTTTAACCCTTTAAAGGATCAGGAATGAATATTTTTCATGATGACAGAATTTGAGCTGAGTTGGGCTTTAAGACTTAGGGGAAGAATCCTCAAGTCAGGTATGGCTGTGTTGCCTCAGGGCATCTACCAAGGAACATAAGCAGTCTATTTTGTACACTGGACAGAAAAAATCTGGAAACCGGCCCGTGGGTTTGGAACTGGGAGAGGGAGTCACTCATCCCTAGCAGGACACAAGACTGTAACACTCTGCCAAGGACCATGGAAACACATTTTCCTCAATCCGGGACTGGAAATCTCAGTGAAACTCAGCTTACCTGGACTGGGGTTGGATGCAGGCTGGTAGCAGGTTCCACAGGAGAGAAGCTTGGTAGATATGCAGTGGGCTCAGGACTGGGGGTTTGGCCCCCAGGAGCATCCCGCACTGCCCATCCAAGTCCCAAGGTGGGCAGGGGCTCAGTGTGGGCTTTGGCTAAGAGGATCTATTGGGGGCTGTAAGCTGGGCATAGTTCCTGGTGATTGTGGAGGGACAAAAAAGTAGGGTAGGGAACCTCAGACTATTTTTCCATTGCAGCGACAAGTTATCTAAATTAATGAAGGTATCATAATTAAGAGTTCCTTGTGTGTGTGAGGGAGATAATCTCATTGTCCAACTTGCATTATGGCCAGGCTGTTTGAAAGAGAAAAATTAGGCATTTGATTTTGAGGTCAGAGAAGTCTAAGGGCCCTCTAAGGACAGACTTAAGTCAGTCTAGGACAGAATAGTTTTGGGAGGGTATTGAAGAAGAATTCCCCATAGTAGTGAGAAGATAGAGTGGGGGGTGGGGTTGAGAGGAGACTGAGGATGATGATCTTGTCATTTGAGTCCCAAAAGAGATGTAGAGCCAAAGCCCCCTGAGCAGGTGTCCCTGGTCAGAGACTAAGTAGAGGGAATGAGCGGCTCAGCATGTAGACACAACTCCGTAGAGTAGGGCCAGAGGTGTAGATGAGCCGTCCAGAGTAGAGATAGTTGTCTTCAGGGAGAAATCAGGATGAAATAGAAAGAAAAAGGACCTGCAAAATAACTCAGCAGATTAAATTGCCTGTCAGCAGGCGCAGAGTTCAATTCCTGGGCCTGCTGTGCTCCGGGCCTGCCCCCGGGGCATGCTGAGACAGCAGTTGTGACTGGGCGTGGTGGTGCAAGCCTGTGATCCCAGCTCTTGGGAGGCTGTAAACAGGTGGATCACGTGGATCACTACAGTCCGATCTAGTAGTGAGACCTTGAACACCCCGTAGACTCTTCACTAAAATAAAAAAAGAAAATGAAGAAAGAAAGAAAGAAGAAAGAAAGAAAGAAAGAAAGAAAGAAAGAAAGAAAGAAAGAAAGAAAGAAAGAAAGAAAACAAAAGAGCAGAAAAGAATGTCAGTGTCAGAGAAGCTCTGGAAGGAACCCTGGAGGAATTCAGAAGCTATCCAATCCAAGTATGAGTTGAAGGAGTCACAGGGGAGAGGCTTGGAGGAGGCAGAGGGGAATGAGTCATCTGGAAGCGACATTTATCTTCAAGATGTGTAGAGAAGGCAAGAGAAAATGAAAGTACAGAAAGTGATCCGTCTGGGCTAAAGTTGGGAGGAGAGCCTTGGAAACTGAAAGGAAGCGATTAATGGCAGCAAGTCTGGAGGGAGAAATGGCTCTCTTTGTCTTGTTTTCCCAACAAGCTGGACAATGGGAGAGGTTTGAATTTAAGATGGGTTGAATGAGTGACGAGGCAATACTCACAGTTTTGGGTGTCGTGAGTGGTTAGGTCAGCAAGGGAGGTCTGAGGCTTGCAGTCTGCTCAGAAGGGCTGTTGGCAGGAGGGACTGGTAGATGCTTTGGCATCCCTTCTTGGGATTTGGCACCAAATGTTAGGTCCAAATCCACATAATCAACCGGGCTAGGCATTCTGACGCAAGTAGATTTATTGGGGTCATCAAGCAGGCTGGCTGTCTAGTGGACCAAGGCAGCAGTGAATAAAGGGGGGACAGGAGACTTCATAGGATCTTTTAGGGAGGATGATTGTGGACTGGAACAGTTGAGGGAGAGCTAATCTTGACAGGCCTCCTTGGTCTGTGGGTGGGCCTTTAGTGTTTTTTGTTTGTTTTGTTTTTTGTTTTTACTTTTGCAGAACTGGGAATTGCACTCAGGCCCTTGTGCTTGCCAGGGAAGTGCTTATTCCACTGAGCTATCTCCCCGCCCCCCCTTTAATGTTAATAAAGGAGAGTTTTGTGGTTGCTTGCCCAGGTCAAAGTCAGGTGGACCTCTTCTGCAGTTTTGGTTTTGGCTCCGAGTGAAGCCAAAGGGGAAAGAGTTTGGTGGCGGGGTGCCTGGGAAACCAAGAGGGAGAGTGTTTGGGGCAAGGTGCCTGGAAAACTTTAAATCTTGACCTGTCAATCAGCCTCCTCTAGCACTGAGATTACAGGTGTGTGCCACACTGGGTCTCCATGGCCTGGCTCAGCATGCCCTGGATGGGCTGGCACAGCATATGGTGCAGGGGATTGAACCCAGGTCCCTGAGCTTGCCAAGCAGGGGCTTAGACTGCTGAGCTATCTTGCTGGCCCTCATAGAGGGCTTTGAGCCTTCTGGAGTCCAAAATTCAAACCTCTTGACTCTTAGTTAAGCCTTCACTGTCCACTCATTCGGGAGATTGTGGGCCTCATCACTGCAATAAATAGGAGATGATGTTAATGCCATAACATAGTTGTCGTGAATCAGGACTGTGGCTGGGGCTTAGCTGTGTGGTTCTGGAGTAACATCTGTGTCTGTCTTCTCTGGTTGCCCCAGTGTGAATTCCAGGGTCATGGGATCAGCAGACTTGGTTTCTAGTCAAGGCCTTTGACTTACAGGCCTTTGTGCAAGGCCTTTCTTCTGTGATTGTGCAGAGGGAGAATCACCTCTGACACATCTTCCTGTTATTAGAGGGACACCATTCCGACTATACTGACTCCCCACCTAAAGAGCTCATTCCATCGTAATTACTGACACAGAGGCTTACCCTTCAGACTCTTAGGCTGCACTTTCGGCTCCAGGTGTGAGCCTGGGAACCAGGAGGACACAGATCGGCCTACAGCAGCCTGTTGCACGTGTGGTCAGACATGGATGGGGCCGAGACAGGCAAAAGGTGGGCAGCGAGACCAGGAAGGCCCCCTCAGGCTCTCTGCCACTGTGCCTGTGTCACCTCTCTGGGCTTGTTGGGCCACTAAGTGGGAGTTGGGCCCCTCAGAGCAAAGGGCTGGAGACCATAAGGTGAAAGAATGTGCTGTTTTTATTACCCTACTTTGAAAATCCTCATTAACCACTTCTGCATGCTGTATGTTAAGGCAAAAATCTTCCCAAGTTCAAGAGGAAAAACAGACTCCTTTGCCCATGAGGAGGAACCTTGAAGTGCTAAAGGGAGTGCATTAGCAGTCCAATCGCTAAGGTCTCAGTTTTCTTTTTCTTGTTGCTGGGACAAAATGCCTGACACCCAGAACTAAGGAAGGAAAGGTTTACTTAGCTCATAGTTTGTGGAGGTTTCAGTCCATACTCAGCTGGCTGCAAGGCAGAGTGGCACATAGCAGAGGGCAGCAGTTCATGGTAGCAGGAAACAGTAAAGAGCAAAGGGAAGAGCAGCAGCTGTGGCTTCTAGCAAGCCTCTGGCTAGCTCCTCCCAGGAAGTGGAATGTTCCATCCTTCCTCAATAGCCTTTTCTATCCTTTAAGCAAGGAGTCACTCTAGGGTGGGTCCTCCACACCCTGGGGAGGGGTCTCTGTGCCCTAGGGTGTGGAATTGCTGAGCCAATTTAGTTAAGCCTTTAACTTCTCAAGTTGACACAAAGTATCAATCACTACAGGAAAGAAGCACATTCCCACAGCTTAGGTTCCTCAGGCAACATAGGCCTCACACAGGAAGATGTCTGGTAAATAATTTTCAAAGACACAAGTTACTCTCAGCATATGTGCTTGTGTTTTCCCATTCAAACCTTTTCATTGCTTGTAACTATAATTGATGGGTTATAAACTGTGGCATGATTCACAGATGTCTAAAAATATTTCTTTGACAAAGCTATTAAATCTAAGGTAAGCCTATTCTATGACTAGTTGACAATATTTACCATTTCTAATACCAAAGCTCCCTTATTGCCTACCTGTTTATTTTAAAATTTTATTTAATTATTTATTTGGGTTTTTGAGATAGGGTCATACTACATAGTTCAGGCTGGCTCTGAATTCAATTGGTAGCACAGGCTGGCCTTCAACTGGTAGCAATTCTCTTGCCTCAGCCACTGAGTACTGAGATCACAGGCGGGGGCCACCATGCTTGGCTTACCTGTTATTTTTAAGTACACATGATATAAACTAATATGCTCCAGACTTGTAACCAGTAGGAAGCATGCAGAAGCAGCTCTCTCTCTCTCTCTCTCTCTCTCCCTCTTTAAGTAGAAATTTGTTTGTACTACTGTAGAAGTTGGCAGGCTCAAAATCTGTAGGAAGTGCCTGTTGGCTGGAGGCTTAGGAGAGTTGACACTCAAGGTTGTCTTTGACAGAAGTCCCTGGTATTGTTTGCAGTAGCTCAGGAGCTTGCTTAAGCTCCTCAACTGATTGGATCACATTCACTCACACTACGGACCATAGTTTGCTTTACTCAAAGTCTACTCATGTGAGTATTAATTTCTTCCAAAAACTGACCTCATGTCAACACCTAGATGTGTTCAGCCAAGTAGCTTGGTGCCGTAGCTTAGCTCAGTTCACACGTGAAGTCAACCACTGCAGGACTCTAAGGATGATGGTGTGGGTGGTGTTTTCGCTAGAAACATTTCAGAACTCTAAGCCCCTCAATAACAGCTTTCAGGGCTGGGGAGATGGCTCAGTAGAATAAGCGCTTCCCTGGCAAGTGCAAGGATCTGAGTTCAATCCCTGATTCTGAAAACAAACAAACAAACAAACAAACAAACAAAAAACAACCAGCTATCTTCCTTGCAAAATTCTCTTAACTGCCTGCTGTCTGTATTCCACAATTTCCTGTAGAAATGATGCTAGCTCTAAGATCTTCAAAAGGCTATTTTATAAAAATTTAGGCCAATTACAATAATTCACAAACCCAACATTGCATGGTTTGACACAATGAACCTTGTCATTTTCATAAAGCCTACATCTACAGAGTGAAGCACACACACACCTTCCCAGCGCCTGCTGCTCAGCTGGTGTGCAGAGGGAGCATGTGAGGGGAAGGGCTGGCTAGGCGGGAGGAGCCAAGAACAGTCTGGTGATTTAAAGAGAGAGAAAGCACAGATCTCAGTGAGCAACTGTGGGTACAGACACGGTCATCAATAAGGACAGGGGGCCTTGGGGGTCAGTGAGCCTTGGGGGTCTGCCCTCTCTCTGGCAGTGCACAGTGTGACGAGGAGTAGTCCCAGAACAGGAACTCTGGCTGGGGGAGGGTGTCGAATGTACTGCTCCAATTTGTGCACTGGAGATGTCCTCACATCTCGAGGTGGAGCTTGTGGTGGAAAACTAGGATAGGACGAGGCTGAGAGGGTGGGGCCCAGGGCTTCTTGGTGGCTTATCATGTGGAGGACACTTGAGCTCACATACTGTTCGCTGTCTCCTCACACAATGTGGGTGCCATCTATGGCTGGCTTCTAGGCAGAAGCCAAGGAAATCTATTTCCTATGAATTATCCTGATTCAAGTGTTTTGTGATAGCATTGGAAAGCAAACCAAGACAAGCCCCAGCTGAAGGCGAGGCGTGCTCTGCTCAGCATCCCGGCTCACCGAGGCCCGGGTACCACGTGTTCCTTCTCATTCTGTAAATATACACGAGGTGCAGTGCCTCGAGCTTAACCTTCTATTTTAGTTTAAGTCTTTAAGAAGAGAGAAGATTCTACTAAATTTCTCTTTGCTGGGAAACAAGAGATTAAAAGTAAGACTCTGGGCTTTCCATCAATCACTGGTTCCATCTGGTGAACGTTCCCTTTGATGGCCTCATTTAGAACTTGAAGAGATTTTGTGCAGATTTAAAATTCTCATTACAGCTCTTGCCAAAGCCTCTTAAATGCAAAGCAATCTTAACTTTAAAAATTTAGAAATTGCTGAGGGAAACGTATCATTTGCAGCCAAAAACTGGAGACTGTAAGATAAAATATGGGTCGTGAGAAAAAGTTCTGGCACATTCCGTAAGACTGGTTCTCTCTGAAAATGAAAGGAACAAGACCTTCATTATGATGTTGAAAGGTCTTATTTTCTGTATTGAGCCACACTCACTCTGCTTTAGTTTCCAGGAGCTGCCCCTTTTTCTGGGGAGACATGAAGTACCAGCTGGTCCAGGTGCTTCGGAATATTTGCCACTTTGCTTGTTTTGGCAGGAATCCTGAATGGTCTTGCTTTTATGAGTTTCATATTTCTTCTGCTCTTCAAGCAATACTGTCTCCTCCCAAACAGTATCTTTCTCCTCCAAGAAATTGGATGTCTCTGTTTCTGCAGTGTATTCTATATAGCCTTTTTCAATAAAAAAAAAAAAAATAAAAAAAAACCATCACCCTGAAACATGCTTTTCTTTCATGGAAAAGTCCATTTTATCATTAAATTAACCAAGGCTCATCTTATAGCTCCTTATTAGTTACTGATTTAAATGCTTTTCTGTAATAGCATCTTATTCCTCTTGGGTTGAAGGCATAGCTCATTAACTTAACTATTTCATCTGCAAAGATCATTTCTATATTTTATATAGACTCCCACAATACTTAATTTTTTTTTCTAAATTTTAATATCCCCGGAATTCATAAATGCATACTTTTCTCTGTACATTCTCCTGTTTGAATTTCTAATTCTCACTATCTTCTTTACAGAAAAAGGAACCATGTAGTATTTCTTTGAAAAGAATAGAAAAGAGAGAATACACAGCAGAAAAGTGCAGAGCCATCCCAGTGATAGATTGGCAATATCTCTGTAATTATTTCCATCATAACTCTTTCCCTGAGAGCACACAGTGACTCCAGTAGCAGATACATACGCGTGTTGAGTTCTCTTGGGACTGTCAAGCGCAATATGGCAGGGCGAGGTGCGATACTGCTGCACATATTGCAGCACACCCAGAATGCCAACAAATGGGAAATAACCTTGTTTTAAAATTCTTTCTCCAAACTGATGCTCTGCTCTTTCTACTTTCTACATAAACATGTGGGTAAAAGAGTAAAGAAAAAATTCTCAATCTGTGGTAGAAATGAAAGAAAAGGAATAGGACTAGTGTTTAGTGAACACCCTCTTTGCCCTGAATCTTGCAAACCAGTTGCCTCGCTGGCCCATTCGGCTACCTCCTGATCACAGTGTACGCAATTGTTTTTGCCATACACAGATGGAAATGGAGGCAACTCATCTCCGGTCCCGATCAGATGGTTGAATTGAGAATAAGCGGCCCCACAGGGCCTGGACCAGCTCTGGATGTGTGTGGCACTGTGCCGTGTGCACAAGCAGTGCACGCATGGCTCTGGGCTCATCCCACAGTCACCCATGAGAAGAACGTCAACTGTCTTCAAAGATCTATTTTAGCTCAGCAAACATGGCTTAAGCAGCTGAAAATAAACTATACTATAGTTTATGAACTTGTTGCAGCTTAGACAATTAAGAACTGGCTCAGAACCAAGGAGTACCTTTAAAGCATACAAAAACTTGACCTTCAAAAGAAAGAAATCAGATTATCCTCCGTAACATTTGTTTTTAATTCAGGGATTATTTCTGATCTGATTTCCTCTATATGTTTCTGCATTTGATTCTTTACTTCACTTAATTTAGAGATTTCTTTCTCTATTTCAGAGGTTATTTCTTATCTAAGTTAATCAGTTTTGAAACTGTCTCGTTGTTTGTTTCTCAATAAAATCATTAAAATAAATAAACAAAAAACAAAAAACAAAAAACAAAACAAAACAAAAAAAACCATGGCTTAAGTGGTCGTGATGTGGGTTGTGTACAAAATGGTGGTGCATACTACGCATCTGAACTGAACCACACATTCTTCTCAGGATTTCATAGCTGACTACATTAAAATAGCTTTAAGGTTATTAAACACTCAGGATCAATTACTTCACGTGCCTTACTAAGTTGTTTTCCTTGACTATCTGTGAGAATGAGGGAAAATGAATTATCATCTGTCCCCAGTCAGGTAGATAAAAGGGAGAATCCATTTTCCTCAGCTTCTTCAACACCTAGCTCCTCTGAGAAATCCACTTTAATGAATAACCCTAATAATTGAATCTTCTATCTTGTGCTTGCTCAAATACTTAATGTACCATGAGACTTTGCGTGGTAATTGATGTCTGGTCACTTTGGGTTTTGTAAATGTGTTTGGAACATAGCATATACTACTCAGTGATCTGCTTAATAAGTCTCTGCCAAGCAGCAATCTGCTCCTCAGTATCTGCACTGGGGACTGAATGGGAGGAGGAGAAGGAGAGCAGGAGGCTGAGGCGACAGAAAAACCATAGAGCAACAAACAAGGCAGAATGGGGACTTCAGCCAGGGCAGTCAAAGAGAATGGTTTCATGAGCCCAAAGAAGACTCTAGAATGAGAAGAGATGAACTACCGCAGAGTGTTTGAGTAGCGTGGGACTGACAGGAACCATTTGTTTTCAAGGAAGTAATTGATGACAGCCTCATTAGCATGACAAGCACAAATGACAGGCTGTAGGGGTTGGTGGGCGAACTGGGGAGAAAAGAGACAGAAAGGGAACACTTCTAGAAGCTTTACAACAAAGGAGTGAAAAAAGCTGGAATGTGGGCTTGATGGGAGACACTTGGTTACTCTTAGAGATGGACCAGAAATAGACAGAGGTTGAAGAGGAGGAGCAGGAGAAGAGGTGGCCTTGATCAGTGCCATTCGTGTGTGATCTGGTATCAGAACAGAGCTGGAAATTTGGATTTAATTTTCATTAGCTGTGTGACTTAGGACAGGCCTCATTCTTGTCACTTGTTAGATGGGGATAACTGAGGATTGCTGTGAAGGTTGGGTACTATAATAAGTTAAAATTCTTAGTTTAGTGACTGGCTCATGGTAAACATCCAATAGGTTACAGCTATTATGATGACTGGTATTAAAAAGCTCCTAGGTTGAAGTCACAGCTGCAGGAATTGGTTCCCAAAGGAACATAAATATTACTTTTTCCCCAGGGATGATTGACTAATGATGTTATAATTTACACTGTAGGAGGTAAGCTGAATTAAAAATTATAGATGGGCTCAAGTTTTCTTTTCAATAAAGGGTGATTATATTATCTAATGAGAGTAAGAGCTTAATGATATAAGTTTTTATCTGAATCCCCATTTTTCCATTGACACAGAGAGTTATGAGTAAAATAATGGGTGGAAAATATTAATGACTATTAAAAATGAAAGTTACCAATTTCATAATAGCTGGGTGGTAAACCTCCAAGAGTGTGAAACTGTCTAACAGCAGAAATAATAAAACAGGCATTTTGGCTCTTTAGAGTTGAGAATTGAAGAACTGTCTATGATAAAAGTTGAGAGGGACATGAGATTTATGAAGGTTGATGAGCAAGAGTTAAAGTGGGAAGTACACTAGGTAGGGAAAGAAGTGAACCCAGGAAGGAGAATAAACTCAACAGTAAACTGTGTTGACACCATAGAGTCAGATCCAAGGCACCAGTTATGAAAGCAGGAACTTGAATCCCAGATGGAAGTTTCAGTAGTTCAAAATTCCAGTGGTAAAAAATAAATTCCAGTGGTAAAGACATTGTTGATCCCAGGTTTATTACTTGTGATTAATAAAGATAAGTTCATATGAATGGAGTTATCTTTTGAAAATGTAGAAAAGAAAATGTTGAGAATCAGGCCTCAGTCGAAACAATGAGAAGGGTAAATATCGAGAGGGCACTTGCTCTTCACCTTGCAAGTGTGCCACACCAACCTGAAGATTCTCCTGGGGGAAGGACAGAGTCCTGAGGCACCAGGAGGATATTGGAGCCACCACTTGTGAAAACACTAATGTTCACACTCTCCTAAACTCCTGATACCTCTGGAAGTGGCCTGTTTCTCTTGTTGAAGACCAGTGCTCCACCCATTCTTTTTTTTTTTATATTTTTTTTAATTATTTATTTTTTTTATTACATTTATTTATTGTGTGTGTGGCCAGCTCAGCCCACCAGGGGGCGGGGCTGGCTGGCATGTGGTGCTGGGGGATCGAACCGTGGTCCCTGTGCTTTGCCATGCTTGTTTCAGGTAGGTGCTTTAGACCACTGAGCCATCTCTCCAGCCCTCCACCCATTCTTGAAGATGTTGTGCATTATGCCTTCTCCTTCTCTTCTCCTGTCAGCTATCAACACAAACCAGCAGCAATGGTGCTAAACCTTCTACAGGAAAAGGAGGACATGGCTAGTGGGTATCATTAAGAACCCAAAGAATTTGAAGGGGAATAGCTAAATCAAGAGTGAGCACAATACAGTGGTACCTTGGTTTACAATCTTAATTTGTTTCATGATGTTAGGAAAGATGGCTGTATTCTTCTTTGTGTTTGTGTGGGAAAGATGGCCATGGCAATGTTTATTACCCAACACAGAGCTTACAAATAGATTCAAATTTTTGCTGAACATTTTTATTTGGGAACCAAATTGTTTGCAAACAGAAGCATTCATGAAATGAGTACTACAGTACTGTATAAAATTGAACAAGATAGAATTTTCTTTCACTATAGGATTTGCTACTCTGCAAAAGCCCCTACCAAATGCTATTAGAATGTGCTTATATTGGTACTAGAAATTTGGAGAAGACAATGACTCATATTTAATGAAGTCAAATGCCAGATTTGAAATGCAAGACAATGGAAAAAGAATCCAAAAGCTTCTGAGAACATCATAGAAAGATTCAGTAGGCAAGCAGATAGGACAGTTTATCTTCCCAACCTATGAGAAACATTCCAGAGAAAGGAGCCAGGGCTGAGATGTTCTGCAGACTGTCCACTTTCGATCATGGTTATTGGTAGCAGATGGTATATAGAACCCTGTGGGCTCCATAAAATTACTGGTAAGATTTTGAAATCATAAGACTATGCCATGACAAGGTAATGTGTGGCAGGGTTGGAGGCTTGTGTGTATATGGAGTAATGCACGGATGTATGAATATATGTACAGGCCAACTTGCAGAGAGATATGCAAATAATTAATAGACTGTTAATGCCATCTCTAGTCATGGGATTTGAACTCCATAACAACTCAATGGTCTGGGGACTATTGGGTAACCCCCTTAAAATGAGGGTAAGTTTTTTCATTTTGTAATTCCTGTAGCTTGGAAATATTTTTCTGGTTCTCTCACAATGACTAGACGATTACATCTTTTACTCTGGATTCTCAGAGCATGTCCAGGATAGAATCAGCACATGGTCTAGGTGTGTGTTTGCATTTCCTGTGAGCTGCCTGAGTGTGTGATCCACTCCATAACACAGGGTCTCATGTTCTAACCCAAGAATCAAAAACAGGTCAGCAGCACTGTGCAGCTGCTCCATCTCAAAGCTTCTTGTCTTGATGAGGAAAGACACAGCATGTTGGGGCTGGCCAAGTAGCTCAGCAGATCAAAGCACCTGCTTAGGCACATGCAGGGGCTGGGAGTTCAATCCTCAGGCCTGCCATGCTGGCCCGCTCCTTGGGGCACACTGAAATGGTGATTGAGACTGGGTGTGGTGCCACACACCTGTAATCCCAGCACTTGGGAGACTGTGAACAAGAGAATCACCACAAGTCCAATCTACACAGTGAGACCCTGAATACCCTGTCCTAAAATATACAAAAACAAAACAGAACAAAAGCACAGCATGTGAATTGTGGCTGTGGCACCTGGATGAACATGATGTTTTAAGAGACTGAGACGATTTGCTTGAAGATACAGCACACACTTGAGGTCAGCCATGATGAGAGGGCTGAAGACTTTGCAAGTCTAGGAAACCAAGGGGCCAAGGTAGGAATTGCCTCCCTTACTATTCCTGGGGATTTCTTAGGAAAACTTGTGTCTCCTGGCCTTGCATTTTTGGTTCTGAGGAACTAGAGTTTTGTTTTTCAAAAGGAAATACGTACCTACCAGGAGACATTGTACTGTAAGTAGTGGTAAAATTGAAGCTCAGGCTGCTGTTTGACCACTTCAGGTCTTACAGCAGAAAATAGGAAACAAGGAAAGAAGTTGCTGTGCAGGTGAGCACAGTTAATCCTGGTTACCATAGGGGAGAAAAGGCTGTTATTGTCTAATGGAGAAAAGAAGGTGCACTTCTGCTGTCCCATGGGGTTCTTCCTGGTGTCCACTGGTCAGTTTTTGTAAGTGTAGAAGTTATAGTTTGAGAAAGTCATGGAGTTTAGGAAGTCAGACCACATAGGTATAAAACGCTGATGCTCTCCACTAGTTAAGCCACCTACAGTGGTAGCAGTGTTGAGGATAAGGAGAATGTGGGGTAGATGGTGAATGTCAGAGGTGATGAGTATTGACAGCAGCTATAAGATCAGCAGCGATGGTAAGGCTACAGTTTCTCCCATGAGACACCCTTTTGCAAGTTTCACCAGGAAAAGAGAATATTTGAGCTATTTTTAAATGATTTGGACAGCCTGGGCTACACCGGAAGACCTCATAAAAAAAGGTATAGAAAAGAATTCGATCCAAGCTTTGCAAAGGGCAGACTTCAGTGGACACATGGCATGCTGCTCAGATATCCCTTGATAAGGAGCTCCCGTCACCTTGGTGCCAGAGGGCCTGCCCCGTCTGGACTAAGAGTCCAGGCTTTATTTAGCAGTTGCCTTTACCCACTGGGACTTGCCTTACAACAGCCATATTACGTTCCCGGGGGAGGCCCTGCATGTTGTGGACATTCAAGATGGAGCTCAAGATACGCAGCCTACTTACCTCAATCTGAGGCACAGGTGGAGTGTCATCTCAGCCCTAGCACATCCTGTGTGACTTTTCAAGTCTCCTGTTGCTCCTGTGACAGCTCAGCTTTCCTTTCTACCCAATCTATCTCATTCACCTTCTTAGAAATCTTGCTCCTAACAGCACTCTTCAAGAAAGCACTGGCATGTAAATCCTCTCAGTCTGGGCCCTGGATGCCTAACCCAAGAAACAAGGCCTTGGAGAAAGTGAGCAGGGGCAACCTCAAGATGTGGGGCTTCCTGTTTCTCTTCTAGCTCTCCATGTTCTGACTTTCAAATCTGGTCATCAGTGTTCCTTTTCCTTAAAGTTTAATTAAATATCCAACTATAAGGTTAAGATGTGGAGAATATAGAAATGAAATAAATTTATTTTTATATGGAAATCAGTCTTAATCAATTAGAGTTTGTCAATGGGAAAGACGGGAAGATACCAACATAATGTAGAGTTGATCTGCTTGAGTAGAAGACATTATGTGAAGGTTTTGTGAGCTAATGGCTACATACGTGTGTTAGTAGTATATTCCAATTTTTTAAATTTTTCCTCTTTTAAAAAGAAAGATACTATGAAGATGATACAAAATTTCAAAACAAGATACTAGGAGAGTAACGATGGTTAGTGCATTGCTTATATTTATCTTCAAAGAAGTTGCTCAGATTATAAAATACAGGCATGAAAAATTGATCAAACAAAATAAGTACAAATCTTGCAGTCTTGTGCCTGGCAAGCACAAGGTCCTGAGTTCAATTCCTGGTACTGCAAAAAAAAAAAAAAAAACTCTTAAGATTATCATTCTTTCTTATTTTTGTATTTTTATTTTTCCCCCATAATTTTATTGATAAACAAATAGCAATGAGACAGTTTCAAATCAAATTGGTAGGACAGTTTCAATAATTAACACATTGCATA
>NW_004524610.1:3931539-3936547 GCF_000260255.1 Octodon degus | reverse complement strand
CTATTAATTCATGCACTTGAGCTGAGCTAGTTTCCTCTGCACTTGTTCTGGGTGGGCATTGTGTTTTCTACATATGTTTCTGCATTTGATTCTTTACTGCAGATGTTATTAATTCAGGGATTTCTTTTTTATTTCCAATCTGAGTTCCTCTCTACCTTTCTGCAGCTGTTTCTTTATTTCAGAAGGCATTTATTCATTGCTTTCAGCTGTGTGATTCCCAATTTGTTCTGTGTTATTGTCCTCTGCACTTATTATGGGTGGGCTTGGGTTCTGAGATTGCATTTTGCTCCTTCTCATTGTCATTTTGTGTTTTACTGTCTTCTGACCTTTGTTGTAGTTATAACCTTAGCACATACTGTAGTTCAGGTGCAGATCTACAAAGTTTGGATTTATCCAGGTGTGCTTGGCTTGGGTCTGGCTGCTGTGCTCAGCTCCTTCCTGCTGCTGCCCTTAGGGGTGAACCTGTTATGCCCCTGTGGCAAGATTTTATGCTTCTGGACTAGCTGGTGGTTTTATCCTCTGTACTCTCTGCAGGGATTGCAGCTGTAGGGTTTCATTCCAGGCCTGTATGCCAGGCCTGAGCTGAGCCTGGAGAGGACAAGGTGGAGTAGGGGGGAGAGGCAGGTCTCCCACACATTCACAGGGCCTGGGCTAGGACTGGGTCTGGGGATTCCCGGAGTGTTGCAGAAATTCCTACTTGGTGGGCTGGGTGGGCGAGGTGCTGTGGAGTGGTGGCGGGCGTCCCAAGGGGGTTAAAGAGGGTCTCACCCGCGCTGTGCCTGGCCTGGGACCAGTAAAGGTCCCACTGTCGCAGGGTAGACGGAAGCTTTCCCACACACTCTCCAGGCCTGGGCTAGGACTGGGCCTGGGGGTTCCTGGAATGCGGCAGAAATTCCTACTCGGTGGGCGGGGTGGGGAAAGTGCTGCGGAGTGTTTGGGGTTTCCCAAGGGGGTGAAAGAGGGTCTCACCCACACTGTGCCTGGGCTGGGACCAGTAATAGGTCCCACCCGCGCAGGGTAGCCGGAAGCTCTCACACATACTCACCAGGCCTGGGCTAGGACTGGGTCTCCATTCTTTTTTAAATAATAATTTCTTATTTATTTATTTTTTCTGTATTTTAGGGAAAGTTCTACAGGGTGTTCAGGATCTCACTACTAGATCAGACTTGTAGGATTCTCCTGTTTACAGCCTCCCAAGTGCTGGGATTCCAGGCACACGCCACCACACCCAGTCTCAATCGTCATCCTAGCACACCCCAGGGGCAGGTCCAGCATGGCAGGCCCGGGGATCGAACCCCCGAATCCCTGGCCCCTGTGCCTGCTTGTAGGTGCTTTAATCTGCTGAGCTATTTGGCCAGCCAAAGATTGTCATTCTTTACAGCTGAGTCATACTCCATACAAAAATATCAGATCATTTTTATCCATTTCTTAGTTGATGGGCATTTGAGTTAGCTCCAAAATTTAGCTAAAACAAATTATGCTGGTATAAGCATAGATGCACATATATCATTATGCTATGACGGTTTTAATTTTTTGGGGAAGAAGTACTCCAAAAGCCAACAACTGGGATCTAATCTTATTTAATGTTTGACATCACTGGTCATTTGAGAGATGCAAGTTAAAACAACTCTGAGATATATCTCACCCCAAAAAGAATGACTATCAAAAAGAAATTAACCATTACAAAAGCTGGTGGGGCTGTGGGTAAAAAATATATTCTAACTTTCATACAATGGCCGATGTCCCCTGTTAAGTATAATATTCAGTACAAAGATGACTTTCCAGAAATTTGCACTTCTTTAGTTGTGTGAATGACACTTGTTTATTTTCTGTGAAATTGTATTTCTTCATCAATATGTTAAGGAAGATGCAACTATATACATTTATTTATATTTTAGATACTTATTTTTAAAATTGATGCCGCATGAATTTATTGCTCCTATAATAGATTTCTACAAAGTTATTGACTGTAACAACTCAACTTTATTATCTTATAGTTCTATAGCATGATCCATAGAGTGAGGATCTACACAGTCTTATTATCTGAACCTGTAAATATATCACCTTTCTTGGCAAAAGAGACTTTGCAAATGTGATAAGGTTAATAATCATGATGTGAGATTATCCTTGAATTTGGGGCAGGGCCCAGGGCATTGCAGGTGTTTATGAGAAGCACATGGCAGTGACAAAGGCAGAGACAGGACCCTGGAAGAGGAAGTTGGAGTGGCAGCCCTGCTAAGCTTGGGAGAGATGGGGACACAGATTCTTTCCCAGGTTCTCCAGCAGGAAAAAATGCTTCTTCTTAGCTTAGTAAAATACATATTCAAGTTCTGATATCCAGAATCACAGGAGAATGAACTTGAGTTAGCCGGCCTGCACAGTGCCTGGTGCCACAGCAGCAGCAGGAGTGTAGACCAGTGGCTGCAATGTGCCGGCGCACTCCCAGCCTGCCTTTCCTTCTGGAGACTCTGCTTCCTGTCTTTCCAATTGCTAAAGCTAACATTCTCAGATCCACTTAATTTGCTCTTTCCTAATTCAAGGAATATTGCATCTTTCCTTAACTGATGACAGCCACACGTTTCTCCAATTTTAAGGACCCATGTCATTAGATTAGAAGTACATCCCACCCCAAGGTCTTAACTTGACCCTGTCCTCAGAGTCCTTTTCCCCCCTTTGGCTATAAAATGACACATGCACAGGTTTTCGAGATGAGGCTGTAGACTGCTTTCTCATAGAGTGTGTAATTCTGTCTCCGAAAGCCACCTACCCTGCAAAGATTAATGAGTAAAGCTTAAGCACGTAGCCTAATCAGTAAACATCAGTGGCACTTCCTCTCTGGAGATCAAGTTTATGTTTTAATTCCACTTTATCTGTTTTGACATGTTCTAATTATCATGCCATATAAATTAAATATTATAAGGATTTGGTAGATGTTGCTTTAACCTTTTTCATTGAAGCTGGTTATTATCCTTCCTGATTTTCCAAGTCATCTGAACTGAATCAAATGTTTGGAAATGTATGAGAACTTCTGGGTTCAAGAATGACCTCATCTTCTCTAACTTCAATGGAACACCCATCTCTGACCAAACAAAACAAAAAAGGTGGATATAAATAAAGGACCATTTTGTTGTGAAAAAAAAATGTATATACGAGACAGTTAGGATAGATATACAGCTACTTTCTTTTAGTTCGTTGAGAAGAAAGGATTGTACTAATATTGTTTAGACAAGATATCATGTCTGCATCTTGTCCTCTGTATAACTACTACGAAGACAACAACATGCAATGTATTAATTATTGTAACTGTCTTACTAACCTGTTTTGAAACTGTTTCTTTGCTATTTTATCTTTTATTCTCATTAAAATGGATAAAAAAGAATGAGCCCATATCCGCATATCTAGTTTCACATGAGAGCTGAAAAGTATCTATCTGACAGTTACTTGTGCAGTAAGTGCATAAAGCAGGTGCTGTCCTTGGTACTAGGGACGAGCAGCCCAGCAGTACGTGAAAAGCACCGGCCTTCCCGGAGGCACCGTTGCATTCAGCCCTGAACGCCGCCCGAGGCTCCTCACTCCTGCTCCTGTGTGGGCATCATCACCCCAGCAGACGCTATTGCTTCCACAAGGAGAGCCTCTCTTCTTTAGCTTTGCTTCAACTCTTGCTTCTTGCAGTGCCACTTAGAGTAAGCACACTTTTATTCAAATTCTAGATCCATGGGTTTTCCTAAAGTTCATGTTTGTACTAAATCATCAATTGGAAATGTCATTAAACATATATTCAGTTAGAGAAATAATTAAATTGTTAGCCAAGAGTGCTGGCAGTTTTCCAGTTTTGCATTAGCTATTTTGAAGTCACATTTGTGATTATCAAGCTTTATATATGGCTATGGTCAGCAAAAACACCTCATTTAATCAATTGTGGCTATAGATCAAAAGATGCATGGCCGAAACCTTTCATAAGTATACCACAGTAAAGAAAACTATATTTTTATATGTCCTGTATAATGTAATTTTTCATAGCTTTCATTGTAAAATATAACATGAGAAATTTCATTAAAATGGTTATACAGATAAGCAAGTTTTGATCAAGCAAAACCCTACAAAACCACTAGATATTTTTCAGAGGCAGATTTCCAGCACACCAGCAGCTATATCTATCAATATTTATTATATAAGAAGCTCAAAAATATATCTACTACATACTTTTTTCATGTATTATTATAAGTTCCCCAGGTTTACTTGTTCCTTTCTCCTTTTGAAATTTTAAACTTTTATTTTGTTTTAATTTTTTATATAAAATAAAAAATGTATTATGAGTCCTTATCAATTTGAAAGTGGGAAAATTGGAGAAATCATGTACTAAAAAAAAGAAAAGGTGTTCAATACTATACATATTAGTTTTGGGATACATCTATAAAAGAAAGTGTGTACATTGTTCTCAAATTGTATAATTCTTTTAAAGAAAATATATTATTATTCACTGGAAATGAAGTTCCTGTTAGAGAAGTCACCGTTCTTACTTAGTAAATGAGTGGAGGTGCATGACTTCAGGACGCAGAGTTGGAAGGAAGAACAGGCAGTTACATGTTGTACTGGCATTTGGAGTCTTGAGAAGAGCAATGAAAGAAAGAGAGAGATAGGAGAATGAGAAGGAAAAGGAAAAGGAGGAGGAAGAAGACGCCGCCAGCAAGACGCGAGAGTCCGAGAAGCAGCGTGGTTTTCGGGGCTTCTGGGCCAACAAGGACCCCCGCTGCAGGTCGCGTCGTGCAGCTCCCTGCCCCCCACGATCCCGGCTCTCCGCAACGCGCTGCCTTTCCACACACAGAAGTGACGCTGGTGAAGGTGGGAGCCCCATCTTAGTGCAGACCGGAGAGGAAAGACCCGTGAGGCCTGAACCCTCGCAGACACAGGAAAACGAGCGGAGGACGTTCCGGAAGGGCGCAGTCCCTGTCCCAGCCGTCTCCTCCCCCAGGACCAGCAGGGCCACGCGGAAGGCTGGGCTCTGAGC
>NW_004524610.1:3911121-3930413 GCF_000260255.1 Octodon degus | reverse complement strand
CGCCCGTCCCCCCGGTCCCCTCGGTCCCCTCCGCCGCGCCCGTCCCCCCGGTCCCCTCGGTCCCCTCCGCCGCGCCCGTCCCCCCGGTCCCCTCGGTCCCCTCCGCCGCACCCTCTGTGCTGCGCGCGCCTCGCCCTGCCGCCGCAAGCGCTCGCGTCTCTCCGCCCTCATCCCGTGTTCTTTCGTTCAAACACTGCCGGAGGCTGAACCGCTGCAGGACCCTTGCCCACTGCCAAACCCGTGTCTCGCGCTCCTAGTCTCAACTCCGTTTTGCCAACCACCGGCCGGAGACTGGCCCTGCTAGGACGTGGGCGCCCAAGTACACACTCACGAGTCCAGCTGCTGTCACTGCTTGGAAGACCGCCTTGTGCTCTGGCACTTTACGCTCATTTAGGAAGACGTACGTTGTCGCGCCTGTGGAATCCGGCCTTCCGGTTTCCTTGCCCTAGCCATAGTAAGAAGCCTGGGATCGCCGAACCGTTTGTCGCGTGCACCTGCGAGGGACAGACACCGACTAAGCTCTCCGACGTGGGCGCAGCTGGGTATTACTTGTGTGCAGTATCAATCTATGTATTAAATATAGGGGAAAGCCTTTATAATTATTTTAGATGAAGTTAGAACTTCTAATACTGCCTTTAGCCACTAGAGTGTCACGCTGCCCTGCTATAGAGATACTGGGTCTTGTTGCTCCTGAATCCCCAAATCCCCAAATTTTACTGAGCTGATCTTTCATTTCTTGCCTCTTCCCACAACCTTGGTTCACACCCTCACGGTTCTTTGCTGGGAAGAGACTCGCTGCGCGGGCTTCATTTCGTGGCCTCCTGGCCTGTATTCGTGCTCCTCGCATGTGTTTCATTTCTCTCGTTTATTCAGACTGCACAACTTCCCCAGCTAAATCTGTTCGCTGACCTTCCACTGTCCACTGGATACACTCGCCTTCCGTCCTCTATGTCCTGTGCAGCTGGCTGTGTTACTGCCCCATTTTTCTCTGTTCACTTCATACTTGAAGTAAATCATTGAGGCTAATGTCACTGCTTGCTGAATTAGGTATGGTTTATGTAACCGAAAGGTGACCATTATGTTCCACTAGGAATTACCAGCTAGCATCCCTCTCCCTCCCAATACCCTACCTTGTCTGCTGTTCCAAAGCCACGCTTGTCCTGGTGCGCAGGTGGACAGGGCCAAGATGTTTTTATTTCATGGCAAGAGCTCTGGGCCCACGTCCTGCCACCTCATCTCCAGGCCCCAGTGGGCTGTGGCTGAAGGCGGCGGAGGCTGAGGAGGAGCTGTGGTGGGGAGGCAGAGCTGCCCTCGTTCAGTCCTAGCAGGAAGAGCAGTCTCTCCTAGGAGTGACCCAGTGGCCACAGCTTGCCTCTGCCTCTCCTGAAGCGCTGACTGTCCACTAGGCTGCTGCATCCATTTCCTACTGAGCTTCTACCTTTGCGTCACATAGTGTATTCTCAGAAGAAAAGTCAGAGTGATCTGTTTACAGCGGAAGTTGGGTCATGATACTCTTCTCAAAACCTTCTGATGGGTGGAACAGTTTTAAAAATTAGTTTTGCAATTAGCTGTTGATTGTACTGATACATATTTGGGACAATATTCTGTCCTGTAGCTTAAAAAGAATTATTAAAACGTTAATTAACGGAGACATTTACAACAGAAAGCTCAAGTTAATTGAGTAAAACCCAAAAGCTTTGCAATGGCCTCTACTGTTGGCTCATAGGCCCTGCCCCACCCGCCCCCACCCCGGCCTCCTTCTCCACTACCCTGTGCCTTGGTCACTCTGGTCTGGACTCCTGCCAGCCCTGGAATCTGTCATCTGCCCTGGCAAGGCCATATCATTCCTGCCCCATCTGCTGGCACATTGCTCCCGTAGGATTCACGTAGCTGTCCCGGCCCTTTCTTCTCACCTTTGCTTAAATGTCATGTTCTTTTTGCAGTCTATTTTGACCACCTAATGAAAACTGCAACCAGCACAGGAGTGTTTCACTTTTCAGTGCTCCCTACAAATCTAGAAGAGCTATGTGTCTCTCTCTTCCCCTTTCCTCCACCTTAGAATAAACCACCTTTTTATATTAAAAAAGTAAAATCAAATAAAATTACAAATAATGCAATGAGACACCTACCTCCTTCACCCTCTTTCTTTATTTTTTTCTTCCTGTTATGGTTGTGTCTAGGTGTCCTTGCAAAGCCTCATGGGTTCCACCCAATCAGATTGTGGGCATGTGATGCTATCAGTGTGTGACAGGCTCCTAGCACATGTGCTGCTGGGAGGAGAAGGCTGCTTGGAGGAGGTGGGTCCCTGGAACGTGGCCTGTTCCCTTTCTCTGCCCTTAGTTGCTCTCTGCCACCTGACTACTGTGCCACAAGCTGTTTCCTTCCACCTCACTGCCCCGTCCTGGAGCTGGTGGACTACGGATCTCTACAAACGGTGAGCTAAAAGAGAGCCTTTCTTCATTAATGAATGTTGGGAATTGTGTCTCAGTGGCCAGAAAGTATGACATTGCACTACTATTTTCTACATTTAAAAAAAAAAAATAGCACCTTTACTTGATATGCTACAACTTCTTCTTCTCTTAGGGGTTGGCTTACTGCCCATAAGCTCTCACTACAACAGATAAGATAAGACATGTATGTGCCTTCTACTGCTGTGTATTGGGAGCCCCAGAGAGCTTAGCTCCGGCACAACCTCCACCGGCATGTGCTGAATGAAACGCTGTGGAAACGCCATATCTCACACATGGTCTTATAGCTGGTTTACTTATCTTCTACAGTAAATTGCAAAATCCATGATATAGTCCTCATTTTTTTAAAGCCATACTTACCACGGAGCAATTTAAAGACCATAAAACTCACTGTTTAAAAGTATACAGTGGGTGAGGTTTTTGCTTGTTTTGTTTTTGTTTCATTTTATTTCATTTTGGGTGAGTGTTCTACCAAGACCTACATCCCCAGGCCAATGGTGAATTTTGACAGATGAGTACCTCGCGGGCCCATCACTGTCATCAAGCTGGGGAGGGCGTCCATCACCACACAAATGGCATTCAGCTTGCAACCAATCCGTCCTCGTGCCCCAGGCTCTGGCAAGCACTGCCATGTTTGTGATTTTGTGTTTGCTTATCTTTAAAAATTTTTTATAAAAAGAACCATCAAAAAAAATAAAATAAAAGAACCATCTGGTGTGCAGCCTTTCAAGCTTGACTTCTTTTACTTCTTTAAGTTTGACTTCTTTCTATAATTATTTTGAGGTTTACCCATTTTATTATATATTCCAATTGTTCATACTTTTCTTTCTTTTAATATAATTGGTGGTTGCAGGGTCTCACTACGCAGCTCAGACTCATGGTGATCCTCCTGCTTTCAGCCTCCCTAGCACTGGGATTGCAGGCATGCGCCACTATGCCCAGACTCTGGCCAGCTCAGCCTGCCCTGGAGTCAGGGCTGGCATGGCGTGTGGTGCCGGGGGATAGAACCACAGTCCCTGCACTTTCCTAAGCAGGCGCTTAGTCTGCTGAGCTATCTCACGGGCCCTGTACTTTTGTGGATAAATAGTATTCTATGGCATTTCTGTACCACAGTGTGTTTATTCATTCACCAATTAGTAGATATGCAACTCTTTCCAACATTTGTATATTATAAATAAATACATTATGGACATAGAATTCTTTGTGTAGGCTTTTATTTCTCTTGGATACTTAGAAGCAAGATTGCTGAGACATAATATTAATCCATAATTAGCGCTGTATGAAGCTGCCGGACTGTTTCCTGATGTCGTTACAATGTGAGCGACGTAGGTGTCAGCTGCAGTGATTCTAGCCAGCACTTAGCACTATTAGTCTCTTTAATTTTAGCACTTGTGGGGCTGTGAACTGAAGTGGTGTGATTTTTAAAAAATTTCACTTCCATGATGACTAATGATATTACACATTTTTATATGCATATTTCTAAAAATGCTCATGTATTCTGTTTTTTTCTTTTTATGTATGTAGCACGGGTTCTACAGGTTTTCACTACACAGATTGGACCTGTAGCGATCCTCCTGTTTTCAGCCTCCCAAGCACTGGGATTACAGATGCACGCCTCCAGTCTCAATCGCTGTCTCAGCGTGCCCTGGGGCACGGCCGGCACAGCAAGCTGGGATTGAGCCCCAGCTGCTATGCCTGCCTAAGCAGGCGCCTTAGTCCACTGAGCTCTCTGGCTGGCCTTGTTTTTCTTTTTAAATGCTTTTTCTTTGCAGTGCTAGAGACTCAAATGCATAAATTGTGAAGCAGAAATGAATTTATCATAGAAAAATTGAAGATTTCCTTTTTAGACTATGGACATAATAAACAAAATTAACATATAAAAGAATGGGAAATTTATTTACTATGCTTAGAATGAATGAATAGAAGATGTATCTATAAGGCACAAGAACTTTACAAATAAATAAAGATACAACAAGCTACAATGAAATACAAGTAAGATAGGAAGCACCCTACAGCTGTCAGGAGCAGAACGGGTGCCTACTTCGATCAGGCTGGAATGAATGCAGCCTGGTGCAGTGGAGCATCCCGAGCCGCAGCCCAGCCCTGTGCCGCAGCGCCTGTCGCGCTCTGAACGGAGGCGGGCAGCAGGAGCACAGCAAAAGCCGCGAAGGGCGATCAGGCGTCCTCACGGAGCATCAGGTACCAGCCTGAGCTCACGATAGCCCCGAGTGTGTTAGTGTCGGCTCATTTGGAAGAAGTGGAGGTCCACAAGGTCAGGCAGTAAGTGGTTGCTCAGGATTGGAACTCGGGCAGTCTGGGTGCAGAACTCTTCCCGGAAGCAGCCGCCATATGCCTAAGCACTACAGCGAGCGATGCAGTGCATCATTAATGAACACAAAAACTCCTTACACTCCAAACTGATGGGTGTTTTTATAGGACATATGGCTATTAAAGGATAAATGAAGCATATTACAGTGGAAATATAAGGGAGCAGGTAGATAGATCAACAGAGGGTTGGAGAATTTTGTACTTTTACATATTTTATGCTTAAACAGGAGCCTTCAAGCATACCACACACAGAGTCCAAGCAGCATTTCCTGGCCCTGCCCAGAGTCTGATGTGTCGGAGGGGCAGACTCTGGTGTACAGGAGTAGTGGAGGAGTGAGGCCCCTGCGTGGGCCCTGCGGGGTGCAGGAGCCCAGCCCCTCTGCTCGCCCTTCCCCTCCCCTCCCCTTTCTTTCCCTCCCCTTTCCTTCTTTTTGTTTCCCTTTCCGTTCCCTTCCCAGCCACCAGCAGGTGAACAGCTGTCTCTGCCACATCCCCACAGGATGACCTGCCCTGCCCAAGCCAGAAGGGAACAGCACCAGATCAACTGTGGACTGAAACTTCCAAAATCGTGAGCTGCAGTCAGTTCTTCGTCTCTTTAAGTTGATTATCTTAGGTATTTTGCAGCAGTAATGGAATGCTGACTAATGCAGTCCTGTGTTTTCATTTTGTTTGAGACCTCTTGGTCCCTCAGGAGCTAATCATCGGATGCGTGCATTTTGCTGTCTTGCCTCGCTCATCTTTGTCCCTTCATTATGAAGATGAGCACACGGCACATTCTCAACACAGCGATATTTCATTGAATTAGGGCTTAGGACACAGTGAATTAAGCTTTTTAGCAAGTGAGATGGGATGGTCCCACCTAGGAAGGATGGCGACAAGGAGACCACGAGTTGGAAAAGTTTCCCAGTGCCTGTGCTGCTTCGGCAGGAGGCAGTGGGGTCCGGGAGGACAGGGAGTGTGTCTGTGTGGGGGGAGGGCGTGGAGACTGGTAAGGGCAACTGGAGGAGGACGTCGCCAGTGTGCCGTGAGTAGTGGAGGACAGTGATGGTTATGGCACCGAGGACGAGAGCTGGTGGTGTGCCGCGTCGTGCAGTTGTGTAGATGGCTGCGGAACTCTGCATGTAGATCTGACTCCTGAGAACCAAGGGAAGTGGCGTGCTAAATAATCACATATTAAGGTCATGAGATGCACAGCTTTCTTGTGTTTTTCTGGGCAAAGCTTGTTAGCTTCAAAGTTGGAAAAGACGTACTGCAGAGAACGTGCTGGCAACTTGGAATTCGGGTTAATCGTGGCAGTGTGAGAGTTGTGACACTTCTCTGCTCATCGGGGGGCAAGAGAACTTACCTGAGGAGCAGCCTGAGAAATCCTTTACAACAAGTGCCTTGTAACGAATTCCAAATGCCAGTGTTATTTTTAGCAAACATTCCTTTAACTCCGCGGGTCCTGTAGGGCTGCCGCTCCTCCAGCAGGCTGGCGGCAGAGCACTCTTCCCGTGTGCTGGAGAGACACCGGCCTCTGGTTGCCTGTGTGAGCAGCGTCTGCAGTGCACACCCGCCTTCTGGCCGCAGGGGGCCAGGGAGTTTCTAACAGGAGGCCACCCTGTCACTTGGATTTGTACTGTAGAAATTTGGAAGTCTAAATGAAGCTGAGCACAGAAGCCATGGCGTCCTGGGTACTGTGATGAGTGTAGGGCCATGTCTCTTGGAAAGTTGTTGACATCTTCTCATCATCTCAGTGACACTGCTGTAGTATACTGTGCCCTTGCCCTCGCTGGCACCTGCTTAAGGGTTTCCCATCACCACCTGGGAATTAAGAGACTTAATGTGTGTGAACTTTAATGGAATCGCTTCTGTGTGGGCGACTTCCACTGTGACAGAATACCTAAGACAACCAACCTTCTTCCAAGCAGGAAAGGCTCTTTGGCCCCAGGTTTCCAAAGCTTTAGGCTGTGGGCACTTTGGTGCCTGGTGGCCTCGTACTTTGTGACAGAGTTAGGGCATGCAGTGTGAAGCAACCTTACCACATGGGGGCTTCAGCAGGGAATGTGTCAGATCCACACTTCCTCCAGGGCCTGCGCCTTCTATTTGCTGCCCAATTTTTGTTTGTGGGAAGGCTTTGAACCTTGTGCTGCTCTGAGAAAGACAACTTTTATTATTTGGAGCTATACATCTCTGCCCCTCTCTGGGTCCCCCTTGTGGCTGGCAAGGCTAAGAGAGTGAAGAGATGATTCGAAGAGTAGGTGTCAGGCCAGCTCTTGGGGGAACTAAAGACTCCAAACCTTGTTTCTCAGTAGGAGGACAAGATGATTGTTTGGTTTCAGACTTGGAAGGGATGGCGAGGTTTCACTGAGCACAGGAGGGAGGCGGAGGGCAGACTGAGAGGTGAAGAGTTTCCACAGGGGCCACAGGCCCTGAGTGAGAAGGAGGAGGTGCCGCAAAGTGTAAGCTTGGTATGGTGGAGACAGAGGCGGTTGTGTGGATCAGGGTCAGGGGAGACAGCAGACTGCAGGTCTGGGTGTGCAGCCACACCAGGTGTGACAGGAATACCGAGGTGCGTGACTGGGAATGACACTGGCTAGATGGTTCATCCAGTGGGGGCAAATTTAATTTGATTCTAAGAAGAGGATAAATAGTAGCTAGTTATAAGGGGGAAAATGAACTTTGCTGGGTTAGTTATGGTGGGAATAGCCAGAGACTAACAATTGGGTAGGGTTGGCTTTGAAGTAACATTTCAGAATGCCATGTGGGGAGCTATCATTTTAGGTTTCTCTTAAAGGGCAATCACTGACATTGACCTACTGGAAAGGTCGTGGGTGTAAAGTGTCTGTTTACTAAAGGGAAAGAGGTTGTATCTGCTTGTTACTCAGTGGGTACGACTGCTAGAAAGGGCACACAAGGGAGGGGAGATGTGTTTTCTCAGGCTTGGAGTGGTTCACATTCAGAATAGTAGAGAAGAAGTGAGTGCGGTGCGCGGATCAGAAAAGGCCCAGGGCCCCGAGGGGCGCGGAGAGCTTCGGAAGCCACAGTGACTCTGGAACCTCTAACATGCAGGCCCTTTGGAGGCCCTTATTCAATTGTAGCTTGCACCAAAGTGGAATATACGTCCAGTCTCTTCCACATATTTATTGCAGTACTTGTTTCTTCTGAAGTTTTATATTTGGAATAAATGAACAATAGAACATATTGAGCAAAAGAAGGAATGGATATCAGAAACAGTGAAATTGGGTCTTACAGTACAAAGGGAGGAACAATTAAAAGGCTTCTGAAAGTAAACAGCAGTGGAATCTGTTTCCAAGACTGAGACCATATTGCCTTTCCTGAGAACAGCTGCATCGTGGAATGGAAAGCCACATCTGCAAGTCGGGAGGGCCCAAGACTAGCATCAGGCAGCACTGACGTTGTTCCACTAAATTGCTGTATTAACGATGTTAACTCCAGGGATAAAAGTGACATGGCTTATACAATGCCTTTTATTTAGAAATGATTTTATTAAAACATTCACATTTGTTACAATCTCTATTATATACTAAAAGAAGCAGGAGCTTTTCATATAAATAAACTAGAAATTATTTGTTGGAAAGAATGAACCAGGAGAGTAATGTTCATTGAATGCTACATCATACTAGCCATTATGTTAATTAAATATTTTGTTTCAATTTTGCAGAAATCTGAGAGATGTCATTCTTGACAGTTCTGGATATGAAGAAACTAAGATATAGACAGCTTGAGAAACTGCTCAAGTGAAGGTCCAGTGTTTTTTCAGATCTTAAGACTATACTGCCAAATACAGAAAGAATAATGGAATTTAAAACATGACCACTTTATAACCATAACTGTAAAAATTAATCCAGGCATTACTAGTTAATGATTCTGGGGCTAGAGAATTTTAATAAGAAGCATGCATTTGTGCAGTTTCAAAGTATCTTTCTACAATTACCTACTTAAAAAAAGAATATTAGTGACTATGCAGCACAGAAAACAAACTGCAGTTAATGGATAATGAAAATGAGGGCATCCCAGTGAGGGCCAGCGGAATCCCTTATATCCAGATGTGGCATCCAAAAAGGACTTACATCACTTGTATCATTCAAGCCAAGATGCATAACCCATCCCAAATCTAATCATGAAGAGAAATCAGGAAGCGTGCATGTGGCTGGCGAGATAGCTCAGCAGACTAGGGCACCTGCTTAGGTAAGCTTATGCAAGTGCAGGACCCACAGTTTGATCTCCAGCGTACCAGCTCCGCACCCAGGCCAGAGTCCGGGTGTAGTGGAGCATGCATGATCCCAGGGTGGGGGAGGCTGAAAGCAGGAGGATCACCATGTGTCTGAGCTGCGTAGTGAGACTGTGCAACAACCAAATACATTATATATAAATAAATAATAAATAAAAGCATGCATTGAGGGAGGTCCTGTGAAGTAACTGGTCACATTCCTCAAAAATGTTGATGTCATGAAAGACAAAGGAGAGGGAAAACCACTGGGGAAGATGTTTCTAGAACTTAAAAGATGCTAAAGGAAGCGAACTTCACTGGGAGGCTGTGGAGAGGGTGCAAGTACAGCCCCATCCACTTTCCTGCCAGGAGCCTGGGGCAGGTTATCCCAGCACGAAACCTGTGAGAGCCCTAAGGCTGAGAAAGCACCTAAAGTGAGTCGAAGACTAATTTCTCTCATTATATAGATGCAAAAGAACCAGCAAAGCAGCACAATGGAAAGCACAGCACAGATTAAGTGAATACCGCATTAATATCACGGTGGTTTTTCCATAGAAAAAAGCAGCTGGTTACTATCAGAAACCCATAACTCAGTTCATCAGTAGATCAAGAAGCCAGGTAATGTAATTATTTTAATGGTACCAAGTAGATTCGATAACTTTTAGTATCAGAACCTGTAGTATATTGCACACTATATTTTCTTCACACGATGATGGTGAATCACAGTGGAAGATTAAGGCAAGAAGTGTTTCTCTCTGAGCAGATCTTCATCTGACAGCAGATACAGGGCACCCTTCAGCACATGGCCATGAGCAGAATGGGCTAAAAATAACCAATAACCTCAATATGACAGAGTAGCCTGTATTAGTCATTATAGTAAATGTAATTATAGCAAATTCTTTCATTAAAGATACTAAACATGGAGACACAGACATGAATTATTGATAATTTACTGGTATAAAGCACAAGATTTTTATGCTCAACTAATCAAACTGCACGGGGCAGAAGATTCATGGTGCATGTCATAGAGTAAAGAAGTAATAAATGTTATATTGTGTGTGTACTTCGGAATGAAACCACATAATCATCTAGACTTGGCAAGTAGGTTTTAAATTATGGGATGCTTTATCATTGTTACTTTTTTTTTTTTACTAAGATTATTACATAAATAGACATATAAACTCAGCATACCACAGAAATGTTAGTATGGCTTATTGAAGACATAGGTTGTTAATGATATATGATGCCCAAGAAAAGACTTGCTGGATTAGAAAAGAATTCCTAAAACATGTATTTCTGGTTGTTTGGTAAAATCCCTTAATAATACATATAATTTATATCATATTCCTGCTCTATAAAATACTGGGGGAAAATCTTAAGGCAGGCTATTAGTTTTGAGATTAAATAAGTGAATAAACAGAAAAAATCTGTTCAGCATAAAGAAAGACCAGCAAAAGCTATAGGTGATAGGTAGATAGACAGATAGATAGATTAGATTAGATATAAAGAGAGATACTGCACTAAGCTGAGTGGGTTTTACCATCATAATCTCCAAAATAACAGCAACAACAAAAACAAAGCATAGCATAGATTTATAAAACACAAAGATTCAATCACCCTTTAAGTGTGCTCAGTGACATCCGATCATTTGTGTACCTCACCAGCTCATTTGCAACACAGGTTACGCCTCCCCTCTCTATGGACTGTCCCTTCGTCAGGACTCATAGTACCCCAGATGGCTCCTGTGTGCTCGCGTTTCTGATGCCTGTTTCCTTCTCCAGACCTGCTTCATCTGCACACAGCTGTCAGCTCGAAGCTGCCCATGCCTCTGCATAGAGTAGAGTCCTATCCACATTTGCTTGTGGATGTGGGAATGGTTGATTCATTGTGTCAATTTGAGAAGTCTGGAAATTTAAATGAGTGGCTCAGAAGGGGACCGGGGTCCGCACTTTGCACCCTGAGCCTGTGCAAGAGGAGGGGCTGGAGTGAGTGCTGTGGCGCAGCCCGTCGGGGCAGCCTGCTTTGCACCGAGGAGGCCTCGTCTCGCTGCGCTTTTGCTCTTGCTGCTCTCGCTGTCTTCTTCTGCCGTGAACCTGTTGTGACATCGGGGCCCTCCCATCTCCCCTACTCCTCTTCACAGGGAGAGAAAAGGATGATTTCTCCTCCCAGTTGCTGCTTAATTCGATGTGTCAGTCTGCCTGAGTGTGGGATGTCCAGGTGGAGCCCGGCTTCTGGGTGTCTATGTGGGCCTTACAAGGTGAGGTCAGCTTTCGAGACCACTGACTCGGTGAAGTAGATGGTCATCTCCGCGTCTGTGTGCCCCACTCACTCTGTGCAGAGCCTGAAGAGAACCAAAGATGGTGGGAGAAAGAACCGACCTCTCCTCATGCTTCCAGGCTCAGCTGGAACAGCTCGCCTCAGTTTCTCCTGTCTCCCCAAATCAGGAGCTGGGCTGATGCCCCAGCAACCTTGACTGTCAGGCCTTCAGACTGGGACTGACTTGCAGACTGGCTCTCCGGGTCTCCAGCTTGCTGCTGGCAGAGTGGACTTTGCGGTGCCCAGAACAGCAGGGGCTGATTTCTGATAATTTCTTCTTTGTCTCTCTCTGAATTTATGTACATATATGTATGTGTGTAAACTGTAAGTATATTGTATCTACATCTTTGGGAATACTGCAGAAAGAATCTCACATTATCACATGGCCTTCACCAGGCCAGAGTCATCAGAAGTTGTCCCTGTGCTGCAGGACCTGGCTGCCCCAGAGCCCAGCCCCTGACCCATGGCCGCCCGAGGAGCAGCCGGACTCTGCGGTTGGGCGCAGCATCCGTCCACTGTGAGCAGGTGTCCAGCCTGCTGGGGTGGCTACAGGTAGGGAAAGCCGCACCGCAGCCCGCGCGGCCGCGTATTTTGTCGGCTATGTGAAGTTATGTGCCAGAATTAAATCCTAGAAGGGCCAGTGCATTGAGATGCTCGCCGTCCGCGTGCACGAGGAGTCCAACCCATCGCACTTCCTTACGGCTGTGCGGCCGCTCTGCTCTGTGCAACCCAAGGCAAACCTTTCCCATCACTGTTGATGAATTGGAGTTAAGGGAAGAATGTGGAAGCTTTAGTGTCTGTTGACTTCACCTCCAAATATTTTTGTGTCTTTCTTTTTGATTTACACATCACTGGCAAATGTGTGCAGGACATTACATCCTCATTCCTCCTAGGGAGCTGGTGCATAACTCACCTTAATTCCCTTTGTGTCCACTTTCTTCTCTCTCCCTCCCTCGTTCTTCCATCCCTTTTCCTTTCCCATTTGAGAAAGACCTTTCTGCCGACTTCCTATGACTTATCTTTTTTTTTGTATTTTAGGGAAGGGTCTACGAGGTGTTCAGGGTCTCACCACTAGATCGGACTCATAGTGATCAGCCTGTTTACAGCCCCCCAAGAGCTGAGATTACAGGTGCACACCACCTTCCCAGTCTCAATTGCTGTCTCAGCATGCCCCGGGGGTGGGGTCAGCATAGCAGGCCCGGGGATTGAAACCCGCCCCCCTAAAGCTGCTTGCAGGCGCTTTAATCTGCTGAGGTATTTGACCAGCCCCCTATGACCTACCTTTTATTTTGCCCTTTACTAATAATTTGAGTTTCTCATGTCAGAGAAATCATGCAGTATTTAAGCTTGCAAGTCTGATCTATTTCACGTAATACTATAATCTCACGCGCCTTCGTTTTGCTGCACCTGATTCCAATGTAGCCTTTCTAGCAGAGTCGTACACCATTGCGCATAAATGTATTCAAGAATGGGTTTTCTTTGTCCATGCATCTGTGGATGGAGATATAGGTGTGCTTCCAAGATTTAGCTATTAAAAATTGTGCTAAATTATAGATTCCACCATCTGCCAACTCAAGCCAGGACACACTCAGGTTGGTCAGTTGCCACAGCCTGGGGTGAAAGGACAGGGGGACCTCTGGAATGGGAGAGGGCCAAATTAATGAAAGATATTTCTCAGAATTACAAAGAGCCAATAAATTCACTAAAAAGTATTCGACATCTTATTGTAAACATGGGCGTGCAAGTGTCGGTAGAATATGATGCGTTTACCTCTTTTGAAAAGATACTTAGGAGAGAAATAGCTGTCAAATGGAATTTCTAGTTTTGGTTTTCCAGGGGATCTCTATTCTGATTTCCATAGATTTGTACAGGTTTACGTTTCCTCCAGAATGTAGAAGGCGTCCTTCTCCTGCATAGCCTTGCAAGTATTTGCTCTTATTTTATTTCTTGATCATGATCATAGGCATTCTTTCTGTAATAAGAGGGATTCTTGGTGTTGTTTGAATTGGAATTTCTCTAGTGGCCAGAGATGTTGAACATTTTCTCACATCTTTATTGGCTATTTGTAATTCTTAGAAGTATCTTTCCTTGAACTTACTTCTGCCCTATTCTAGAGGTGCCCCTGTCCTTCTCCCCAAGCTGTGGCAACTGACCAAGATGTGTCCTGGCCCAGGTTGGTGGGTGGTAGGAGCAATGAGACCTCTGATCTGCGCTGGATGGAGGTAGCAGGGCAAGGCTTCAAGCAGAACCTCGTATTTAATGCCAGCGCTTTCAGACCTAACTGCACCTGGGTCTGGCTTCTCCCTGCAGAGGCCCAGGGCTGTGTCCTTCTGGGTCTGAGCTTAAATTTCGGGGGGGGGGGGGCTCCATGTAGCCTGCACCCTCTCAGCAACTGTCTTTTGCTGCTGTCTCTTTCCTGTCACTGGGGGATGGTAAAACCTAGAACCCGGAGGTGAAGTTGTGCTTTATATTCCCCAGCCTCCCATTGCTCTGAGTCTCAGTCTGAAACATTTGACCCCTGCCAGAGATTGTGCATGATTAAACCCTCTCTGGAAATACAGCAGAGTGCTGTGGACTCCTTGTCCAACTGTCACCTGCCAGGTGGGAGGCATCAGTTTCAGGAGTAAAATCTTGGCTGTTTCTGTAGTTTTCAAAAGCCATGGGATTTACCTTCTGTCTGCATAGACAGGCTTCCTTCTCCAGAAGCTGGGATGAGCTAGCAGACTGCTTTGCTCTTGTCTCTGCTTCATGGTACATTCCTCAACTTGCCTGGAGGTTCTAATTTTCCTGACAGTTCCTGCCTGACTCTCAGATGTCTACTGTTCTTTTCTTTTTGACAAGCTTTCCTTCTCCGCATGTCTGAAGCCTGTGTCCTAGAGAAGCTGCCACTTTACTTGCTGTTGACCATTACTCTGCCACGTTGGTTCCTTGACTTCACTTTTTAGAAGAGCAGCTATTTCAAGCAAGCAACCAAGCAATAAATGAAAAATTTCCAAATCTTAGCTTTCACCATTCTTTTCTTTTTAGAAAAATTATTTTTATTGATAAAGAAATAGCAATTTGACAGTTAAAAAACATGTTAGTAGGACAGTTACAATAATTAATACATTACATATTGTTGTCTTCATAGTAGTTATTCATAGTACAAGATGCAGACATATCTTTTTTTTTTTTTTTTTTTCGGAACTGGGGATTGAACTCAGGCCCTTGCGCTTGCTAGGGAAGCGCTTATTCTACTGAGCCATCTCCCCAGCCCCAGACATGATATCTTGTCTAAACACTATTAGTACAAATCTTTCTTTTCACTGAACTAAGAGAAAGTAGTTATATATCTATCCCATTTATAACCCCATTTTGTTTAGTTTTGTCAGAGGTGGGTATTCCACCTACAATATTTGAATGGCAATGGAATACTCACCATTATTTTCCTTCTTTTTTCTTTTTGGCAGGCTCAGGATGCCTTTAGGGCAGGTCCGGTTTGGCTTGAGGATCTGGGGATTGAACTACAGCATCCTGAGCCTGACTGCTTTGTTTAAGCAGGCACTTAAACAACTGGGCTAAGGGACAGGCCCCCTCACCATTATTTTCTATGTTGATTATTTCAAGCTTATTTAAGAGATTTCTGCTAGTCCAGTGAAGGGAAAAAATAAACATTTATATAGTTCATTTATCCATTGTTCATGTTGGACTCAATGCTTATGTGCTTATTGATCTATGTGTAAACAATTTCTAATTTCCTTTCCTATTGATGACTAAATTAATGAATAGCTAGCTCATGATAGTCCATGGTCCAGCCCCATAATTACTTTTTCAGTCAGCATGATTACATGAATGTGTATCTTAATAAATCCACAAGGCTTTGTGAAAAGAAATGTATTAAATGATGTCTTTTGTGCCTTTTTAATAGTGTGACCACAAATTTTCATTTTTCTGTTCAGTCAGAATGATGAATTGCCACTGTAGTTAGTCATATATTTGCAGCCACAAATTGCACTCTTTTAGAGCAAAAATCCACATTAAGCTTCCTTTGAACAAGCTCCCCTAGTCTTTAATTCTAACTGTAATGAAACAAACAGTGTTAGCAGGAAGAACTGACTTGGAAACTGCATTATAGGAATATTGTTCATTAGCCACAGGGCTGGGAGATTAATGGAGTTCCTTAGCTCCCCAAGCTTTGTGCCCAAATGCTGCTCTGGAGCTAGTTATCTCGTAGGAATACATAATGAGAAACACATGGTACCTAATAAAAAAGTTATAATTGTCTATATTTTTGTTTAATATGTTTAGGAAAATTAGAAAAACATACTGAAATTCCTTACCTTTGAACCATAGTCTGAAACAAAGCATTCAGTTGTGTATAGTTTATATCCACAAACTTTTGTAAATTATCTTCTAGATTTTTACTCAGCACCAAAATTTCTTCTTATGTGGGTTTTTCTCCTAGACTTCCTCATATGCTAAAAAACTGAAAATAGTTTTTGAAGGGAAAGGTTACAGAAGACTAATGCTTACGTGCCTTCTCCGCTGTGTCTCTGTGTCCTTCTTTGTATCTCTGTCTTCCATATGCATTTTCTGTCTCAGCCTCAATGATACAGTAAGCTAATAAAACAGAAAATCTGATGTCATTTTTTCCATTGAAAATTAATTATGTTTCTCCTATTTTCATTGCAATGTTATTTGGCCTACAACCTTACAAATGGGCCACTTGCAGAAGGTGGGCTGGGCAGAAGGATCCAGACTTAAGAATCAGAAAAAATAATTTCTACAGATTATTTAACCCAAGGTTTCATCTTAGAGGAGAGACAGAAACTGAGGTCAAAGCTGCTGTCGTTTACCTGAGATTGTGGAGCGCTTCCAATGTGGAGCTGACGCCTGCAACCGCAAGGAGCGCCCCCTCACTGACTCACCCACCTGTGCTGCATTGTGTGGATGCTTTCTCCAAGCTGTCTTTCCATGCAGAAGAAAAAGGTGAGCTGTTAGTATACAATGGCAAGCAGAAACACTGAAATGTCACCCAGGACTTGGCGGCAGATTTATTTAATCTCAGGTGGGTATGAGAAGACTTAATTATCCTTTAAAACATCAGGCCTTGAAGGCTCAGGGAGCGGGATTTTTATGGAGTTGCAAGAAGCAGGAGAGGACTTGGATGTCTTTGATTGGTTCTTACAACCTGCATCACAGTGACTGACTGTAGGAGACTGTGGTCACAGGAACTGCAACAGGAACTGTCACCTGGGCAACTCAGAAACAAGCGTACTGTCCAGGGGCCATTTTGTGTTACAATTATGAGAGTAAGAAGGCATTCTGTGGAACTGTATTCAAATATTTTAGGCACAGACGTGACGTCTCCAGGACAAATGAAGAACTAACATTTGCACATCAGGCACCAGTTTTAAAATACTGTGACACCGTCACCCCATAGCTACATTAAATTAGGTTGTACACGGTCCTTAAAACTATCAATGAGTTGAGTTGACAAACGTGGCCTCCAGACCAATCCAGAAATGTTAACAGGCTCTAAATCCAATTATGCCATTATACTTTCCCTGGCTCCAAATTTCTCATTTGTTCCTAAATCCTTGATAGCAAGATTTTTAAAATAAACCAAGCAAAGCCCTGCAATTCCGAGCAGACATTAGGAATAAAAATAGAAAAATTTCAACCGCTTAAATAAAGCTCATTAGCAACAACAGCGCCCTGATCTACAGGCAGGTCCTCTTGCACCTTCTTGGTGGCAGGCACTGGGGGACCTGTTGCCACATTGCCCTCACTCTGTCAGTGAAGGTCAGTGGCAGATGAGCTGACATCTTTCGGGGACTCCTTCGTGGGGTGCGCAGACTCCGTCCCCAGTGCCACTTGTGCCCTGGTGCTTGCCTCGTGGGCCGTACTCTGAAAACTTCAGTGAAAGGGAACATGGCTTCCGCGCTTGTGACCCCTCTTACGCACGTGAGCACAGCATTTCTCGGAAGACGTGAGCACAGTTGCGGTGTCCTGTACAGAACAGCGGACGGACGTCGCTGGTAAGCGCTGTGGACTGTCTCTGCGGCTGGTTCTGTGCTTCTCTTGCGCTTTTTGAGAAGGGACGAGTGATCGCCAGGAAATTCTGGTGTGATTTTAGAAGCAAAAGGTAGACGTTAGAAGATAATGCACTGTGATGAGGACTAGGTCAGCCATGAAGCCAAATGGCAGAATCTCTATCCGCTTCTAAGTCAAAGAGTTCAAGGTAGCAGGGAGCTGGGAACTTACACAGGAACAGCTTAGGTAGTCAGGGACAGGGTGGGGGCAGTGCTGTGGTCACAGAGAATGTTAAAGGAGAAACCAACTCTTTATAATTTTTATAATTGATAAGGTAACCTCTGATCCACACTAAATAAAACATTTTATCCCATAAATACAAATTAACAAGGTATATGAATCTACTTTCCTAGAAAGCATAAAAAATAGAGCCATGTTCATGCATTCCTTTTTTTTTTTTTTTTTTTTTGCTATAGTTTAACATATTTAGTTATTTTAAACACTGACAGTTCTTGAGCCAAGCAAGGAATTGTTCGCATTGCAAGTATTAAGTATGGAAAGTCCGGAAGTAGTTTTAATCTTCAAAAAATTTCTTAAGTGAACTCTTTCCATGATCTAAGTGTTGGAAGTGGGGAGTGAGCAGAAAAAAAGAAAAATTTGAGAAGGAGAGTAATTTTCCTACGGAAATATTTAAAATAGCTCTTCATAGAAAACTTGGTAGCTGCTATGCAGTTAGGTCAAGAAATTCCATATAAGATTTCAGGCCCAATGAAATCCACACCATCCACACTAAATCCCCCTAATTGCTAATAAGTACTAGCTCCTGTGCAGAGAGCTGGAAAGGTCAGGTGAAATTACACAGCCCCACGCTGCTCTGCAAATCCATCGCGCCCTGCGTCTCTGTCCTGTTGGGCCTGCTCTGCAATCTTTTGAACTTTACTGGGCTTTACCACCTGCTGGTTGCTCGATTCTAATCAATAAAAGTGAATATTCACGTGGCCTGACCTTCTGCAAACCGGGAGAAGGCTGGAAGGGTAAGGAACTTCAGAGGGGGAAGGAAGAGGGACTGTGTCCTGTGAATCATAGGAATAGAATTTAATTTTGGACGTGTTGTTTTAACTGGAGAAGAGAATGAATAGATCATAAAAAGACATTGCCATTTTGTTTGCAAAATTATAACAGCCCTGGTGAAGATCTATGAATTCAGGTCTCTTTTATTTTATGGTGACTTGTAGTCTTCTAGGATAGATGTCAAGGTATTATAGTACTTGGACTTCTATTGAAAGGGGTTTTCGGAAAATCTCTTCCAATAACTCCAGGTCTAGGGAAAGAGCTGAGGGAATGTTGCATGTTTTCCTGTCTCCTGATCTTTTGGAACTTCACCTCTAGATCAACCCTTCCATCTAGAATTCCTGAAAAAGAGCCATGAGGCTGAGACCAGCTCGGAGCCTCATGGACGCCGCGGTCCTCACTGTTCCTTCTCCTCCACTCCTGTCCTCCTTCTCCTGCTCCCAAGTCAAGGAAGCCCTGACACGCATGGAAACTAATTGCTACTCTTCAAATTACATTTGCATACTTCAAGCCTCATCTATAATTATGGAGGAGCTTTGTCTTCTGTTAGAAGTATTTTAGGCATCAACAGGCAACTGGAGGAGGGTTGATTATTTAAGATGTTATGCAGAAAAATGAAATTATATACTTCAAAAGGAGAACTAAGTTAAGTTGGACAATGATCTTAGATGTTTATGAAGTTATATCGTTATTTTTATTTGGGCCTTTAAAGTTATTTTATTTTATTTTATTTTTCCGTATAAGGACAGGGTCTACAAAATCTACAGGGTCTCACTGTGTAGATCAGACTCATAGTGATTCTCCTGGTTTCAGCCTTCCAAGTGCTGGGATTTTAGGAGCGTGCCACCATGCCCACTCCCAATTGCCATCTCAGCACACTC
>NW_004524610.1:3860724-3910552 GCF_000260255.1 Octodon degus | reverse complement strand
TATTCAAGCATTTTAATAAATTAGATTATCTACATTCTTTTGATAAGATAATTATAAGGAATGTATGTATTGATTTTTTAATTTATTCTTTGTGCCTACCATTATCTTAGATCCTTTCCCACACATTATTATTTTACTCTAATAGTTCTTTTTTAAAAAATGGCCTTTGGGTCGGCTGGCTCCGGACTGTAGGCACGACGTTTCCTGGAGGGGCTCGGGGAGAAGAAGGAGTACAGAGTTTTTCGGCCAATCACCTTGGAGCCAAGGTAAGAGTGAACGCACGCCACCCATAGACTTGGAATTGGCCGCTCATCCCAGAAACTGGGAACTGGTGATGAAAAATCTCTTCATTATTTAAACTAAATTACAATTTGTCTTGAAAGAGTGAGGTCTTCAAAATGTAGTCCACTAAGAGGGAGCCACTCTCTCTTTTCCCCGGGCACCTGCAAGCCCACCAGTCCTCCTGCTGCCTGACTCCTGGGCTGTGCGCCACCTTCCCATTGACTCTGCTGCCTGCAGAGTGTCCCGTGAGGGAGGCACTTCCTACAGAAGAGCAGCAGCCTCCTGACCAAAGCCAAAAAGCAGAGGCAGTGGGGGCTTGGGCCCCAAGGGTGTTGCGTGGAGGGCGTTGTGGACCTAGTGCTCTTGGTCTAGGGGGCAGGCCAGACCTTGGGGGTCTGCAGCCAGGTGTCACTGTGCAACAGCTCCTCCTCCTGTTTCTGCTGAACGGTGAAAAGAATTAGTGTTGCTGAAAGACGACACACGTCTTGCTTCCACCAGCACTCAGGGAAGCGGGTAGCAGCCTACTTGCAGCTGGCAAAAGCACACTACTGGTGTGGGTGTATCTGTTGACCAACAAGCAAGTTACGTATGAAGTGTACAGGCACGTTAGGCTCATCACTGTTGGTGCCATCCATGGGGCTTTTATTGGCTATGAGATGGACCCTGAAGTAATCAAAATCTTTGCTTTTTCAAAACTTTGGCAGGATAGTCTCTTGAAAGGAAGCCCTTCATTAACTCAACAGAGATGACAGCTGTGTCCATAATTCTTTAAGCGGATCAGCAATATTTTTGAATACAATAAAATGGCAAAGGCAGAAAGCTAATTTTAAATAGACTATTTCTTTAACCATGTTTTCCTCAAAAATTTGTATTAAAATGCAGTCTACCTGCTTCTTCAACTCCAGATATTAATTATCTTGACAAGCTGCGGGAAATGCCGAGAAGTTGGGAGCTGACGGAAACGAGAGCGAAGGTGCTGGCAGGGATGCACCTGACGGCGCTTAGGGGCTCTGGAGAGATGAGGGTGGAATTGCAAAGAAGGCTTCAAGTGCGTCAGCAATAAACTCAGGCAATTTAATTTGCAAAATTCATCAGCTTCATCCTGCACTTAGATCCTTTATGAATGCACAGTGACTTCCTTTTGTAACTTTTTAATGGTGTAAATTTATATGAGTGGTTTGACTTTATATGGTGGGAAAGTTTTGAGAATGGGTGGATATAATTAAACTTACATATTGTCTTCCCTACGAAGTCTCTGGGTTGGAGAGCATGTAGTTGCTCCGGCAATAGCCGTTTTCTTTTGTGAGCCAGTGAACTTGGGTAATGGAGCTTACTTTATTATTTGGTGTCTTTTTGATCAACTTTGCTTTTGTTCATATGTTCATTTAAATAAACCAGTAATAGAAAGATAGAGTCAAATCTTATTTGTGGATTAATCAGAATGAACAAATAGATCACATTAAGAAGGTGGAATGACATTGAAAAAGTCATGGAAATTCCTGGAGGTCCTTTTGTCTAAACATTACAGTGGGAATCTTCAGCTCCTTTGTTAGCTTGGGTGGTGGCAGCGTCGCCCACTCCACCGTGTTCCAGCCTCACCCTGTCCTGCTGCTGCGACTCCTGCTTGGTACCAGCATGCCAGGCACAGCCCGTTCCAGTGCTCTCTTACTCATCCACATGCTCGCTCAGGATAGATGCAGTAAACTAACTACAGGCTTCCTGGAAGAGAAAGAGACAAACTAGCACAGTGGAACAAAGAGGGAAGTGGCTTGAGCCATCTGCCTGCGGCACTTTCCAAAAGCAGGATGTTTTCAGATTTCAGGAATTCTTTCCTGGAAGTGGATTAAATGCCCTCTGAAGCCATTGGCTGCATCCACTGCAGTGCAGAGCTCCACCCACGCCTGTGCCTCCTGAGGTGACTCCACTTGGAGGAGCTGGCCCAGCCCACGCTCTCCTTCCTGTCCCCGAAGGTCAGAAGGCTGGAAGGTCCGGAAGGTCTGCTCCCAGAGCTCACTACCCCAAGGAGGCCATGCGAGAAGCTCAGGTTTACTTTGCATTTTCTTAAGGAAGTATGGAGATAATTATGTTCAGGTCAACTGATTTCCTTGCTTATGTATACAAAGCTTAACTAAGACTGAGGGCTTGCATTTTTTCTCCTTGTCTCAGGTCCCAAAAGAAAACTACAGAGGAAAGTGATGGATGATGTGCCTAAGGAGAGTCACGTGGAGAGAAAACGTTCTCTCAGGCTTTCACAGAGAGCAAATTGGTCAAGCAATCGCCGTGACTCATCCTCATGGCTGACACTGACAAAGGATCTACAAACTATGGTACAGGGCTTCAGGGTAAAACCTGAGGGGATTTGACTGACTTTATCAGATACAAAAGTTACATTTCTTCTTATATAGGTCTTGCTTTATCTTGTTTTTAACCACCCAGCAGAAAAGTAAAAAACAAGGCATAATAAGTAAAGCCATATTAATATGCTGAGCTATAAAAGGCTCAAGTCAACAACTTCTGACATTGCCAGTCCTATGGATAACCCACTACTATTATGGACTACTGGACTATATTGGAATATTTTGCTGAATTCACAAGCCTACAATATTTAAATGACAATGGAATACCCATCTCTGACAAAACTAGACCAAAAAAGGGGATACAAATGAAGGACCATTTTGTATCTGTGTATTCAAAATAGTTAGGCTAGCTATACAGCTACTTTCTCTTAATTCAATGAATGAAAGATTTGTACTAATAGTGTTTGTGGACAGGATATCATGTCTTCATGTCTGCATCTTGTACTATGAATAACCACTAAGAAGACAAGAATATGCAATGTATTAATTATTGAAACTGTCCTACTAATAGGTTTTGAAACTGTCTCATTGCTATTGTTTCTCGATAAAATTATTAAAAAAATAAAAAAAAAGAAAACAAATGGACCAGCACATATCAGCAGTACAAATATCCAAACTGTCCTGTGCATATACATGAACAGGTCTCTTCCCCTTCTTTCTGTTGTCCTTTTCTTCACCCCAGTTTCCCCCAGAGTCCTTATGAGAGCAGGAGAGGGGCTCGGCAGTGGAGCTCTGGCCCTGGGCCCTGCAATGCCTGAGGACACCCTGCTCTGGACAGCGGCCCTCTGCAGCCCATGGCTTCTCTTCTGGCTCATCATCGCTAATAATAATCATCTGCATCCCCCTAAACATGGCTCCCCGATGCTTTTCCTGTTGACTTTCATTTGTAGAGACTTTCTTTCTGCCCAAGGAGAATTCCCATATTTTGCCACAATTTGTTAATGACGATCACCAGCCCACTCATTCCACAAACACATGTCTCGCGCATGGCTCTCGCCGTGAGGGAGGCTGGGGGAGGCCGGTGTGCACGGAGAACGCTGCAGCAGAGAATCATAGGTTCTCTCTTCGTAAAAATCAGCGGTGGTGCAGCGTTTTATGAAGAAGCTGGGAAGGCGCTGTAGAAAAGGCGCCTGGTAGGGATTCTAGTGGCAAAGGCTTCCAGAGGCAGGGTGGGAAAAGCTGCACGGAAGCCCAGGACTACAGAGTGCGGTGTCTCGCTGCAGGTGCCGGTGGTCCTGGCTGTCACCAGTGTAAGGGAGGCATGCGCTGCTGCAGGGGCAGGTTCTGGGGATCGTGTGGCATCAGTGTCACAGAGGCAGCAGTTACTCCAGGGCAGGACAGACACCACGAGCTTTAGTCCAGGCGTGCTGGAATTCAGGAGATCCCTCTTTTCAGAGCAAAAAATGTCTTAGAAAAGAAAGAGGAGAAAGCAAAGGCCAATGAGGAGGTAACATTATGATAAGGAAGAAGAATGAGAGCTTAAAGTAGGACCGCGGGGCGAGAAGGTTACAAGGAAAGAGTCAGGGCTGGGGCAGCCTTGAACTTGCGGAATGAAGGAGAGAAAAAGTCGTGATGGATTCCACACTTGTTGGGAGATTTGCAGATGGCGCGCAGGGGTTGAGGGTAGAAAGGTGAGTTCCGCCTGAACAAGCAGCTTGGAGACGAGTTCTGCCCCTTCCTCCCTCCCTCAGAGGGCCTCGAGTCCTGAACTCAGGACGGCGGGTGAGGTCGACACAGGCCTGGGAGCTGCGAAGGTAGAGATGGCAGGAAACGCTGTGCTGCTACCTTTCGGGGGTTTAGTGAGATGACGCCGAGTGATTCACAGGATGGGCCTGCGGGGGTCTTCTTTCTGACTGTCAAACCAGGTACACGGTGAGCTGTCATGTGTCCTTGATCAAGAAAGGAACAGTGCGAAAACCAGGAAAGCGTATGGTAGGGAGAACAGGAGTGAAAGGCGGAGCTGGAGCCCCGGGCCTCGGAAGCCCGCTCCAAGAAGACCTGGTCTGCAGTGTTTACAGGGCCGAAGGGCCAGGCAGGAGGGAGCTGGTGCAACCCAGACTTGAGCTGTTCTTTTGTACGCAAACCCAAGCCCATCTATTTCATTTTTACTTACATTTAATACAATCTGGCAGGGGGCAAATGCCAGGCAGTGTTCTGGTAGATAGATAACATTTTTACTCAGGCTCAAATTTCCTTTATAACTCTCCATAGTACATATTTATTAGAGCCAACAAATGTACATTAAATGAAAGTGTCAAGGAACAAAATGATGTTTTTTTGGATGTAGTTTAAATTACATAATCAATAATAAGATATATTGATGTAAATGCAAATCTGCAGGCCCAAGAGTGAAAAGAGCAGTGTTTTGTTTTATTTTTTTAATGTGCTGTATGTAACCTTGTGAATTCCCATATTTCACAGCAAGGTAGCAAAGTGCTCTCAAAACATGGAACAAAAACTGAAAAAAAAAATCTTCCATGATGCCAGCTCGGAGTAAATGCACCTGAGGTTTGCAAAGGAAGGACGGGAGCTCATCCTGTGGCGCAGGGCTCACTCATTCAGCACACTCTCCGAGCACCCACTGTGTGCCCAGCCCTGTTCTCCCAGGGGTGATGCGGGAGTGGGCGGGCAAGCGAGTGGCTCCTCTTGCGCAGCTGCGCAGTTACAGACAGAAGAACTGTGTACGAGTAGAAGTTGACTAACTGGGGTTGAGGCACACGCTCTGGCAGCCACTATATAGAAGGCATTAGGAGGGCACAGGAGAAGCCACCGTACTTTGTAGTTTATAATGAAATTTATTATATGACCTTATAGCAATAAAATATGTATCCCAGTGGTCTTCGAGAAATTATACTTTTTAATATGATGACTTTATTTCGGGAAAAGGAATGGCTGGGATGTTCTGTTTTCAGTTCTTTCAGGAATCTACACTGATGCCCGCTGCGGCTGGACCAGTTTCCAGTCCCACAACAATGGAGGAGGGTTTATGCGACAGTGATCCACAAAACGCGTGTCATCGCAGGGTAACTCGGAATAGCTGTGTCCTGGGACATGTCCATCAGCAGATGGGTGGGCAAAGAAAATACAGAGTTAAGCCCACTTCCACCACAGAAGGATAAACCTGAGTCATCTGACGAAAATGGAAGCGTCTTGATACTGTAAGTCAGATAAAATAAATCAGACATACAAATTTAAGTGTCATATGGTTCTCCTATGAGAGAAACCCAAACTACAAAGAGGAAGAGAAAATAACAAGAAACGGGGAGATCGACCTTTTGCAAGAGAGAAGGGTGTGGGGAATGGAGGGAGGGGCGGGCGGAAGGGCCGCGAGAAGAACGAGGCTGCTCAGGCGCCGACGGGGGGAGGCGGTCGCTGCGCATTTAGCACTCCGGACCGCTGAAAGGCACGGTGCCTTCGGGAGCGCTGTGTAGTCCACAAATAAAAGAATGCATCGAATGGAGTGTGAAGAGCTGGAAGTAGAGCGGACTGGGCAGATCTCGTGGAAGTAGGGCGGGATTTGCAGGTAGCAAGCAGCATATTCACCCTCGGCAAGAAAGGGGCCAGGCATTAAGGGCAAGAAAAGGACCGGTCCAGGGGACGCGAGGGAGAGGCCCCGCTGAGGGCTTGGCTTGTGCCCCCCGACGAAAGCCAGGGCATATTTACCAACGACGACTGACGTGAGCATCGTGAGCTCTTTGGAGGTCCTCCTTTGGTTACAGTATTAAAGAATGAACAAAAACCTACAAAATGAATCGATATGCAAAGACGGCATCTGTCGCACCCAGAGCGCTGTCTTCTGTGATTATGAACAACTTACTTGCGTAACAATGAGTAACAAAGGCACTTGCTTTTTAGGATGTTTCGGAGAATTAAACGTATAAAGTGTTTAGCATGGTTTTCAGTACATTATAGACTTTTAACAGTTATTTTCTTTTTACTCATCCTGAATAAGTAAAATCGGTCATCCATTTCCGGGTTCCTCTTTTAACAATAAGGTGCTGCCCCATGACTGGCACTGCCAGCAGAAAATTGAAGCTTTTTGAGAGCAGAGCTTTCCATTCTGGGAAGGGCGGGCCTTGCACTGTCGCAAAGACATCCTTGCTGTGCGTGGCTGTTGGGGCAGCGAGAGTGCCCAGGTTAGGGCCCCGACAGAACCAGCTCACCCCGGGAGACCGACCTCGTGGAGAATTGACCCGCCATATTTGTACTTGGATTTAGTCTGTTGTCACCACCCAGAAATGCTCCAGATGGGCTCAGCGCCCTAACATCCTCCAAGCACCTCACATATTGTTTTGCCTGGAAAACTATTTGCAGCCAAGCTGGCATCTTAATGGAGATTTCCAGCACGATTTGCCCTGCCGTCCTTGGGTGATTCAAAGTAGCACTGCACAGGAGTCTCCGCGATTTATAATCTTAACATTTTGAATGGTTAAAAGAACTGAGCAGTCAAATTCACGTCGCACATTAAAGTCCAGCGCTTCTTTTGCAGGTAAAGCTCATACAAGGCCATGAATGTTACTTAATGTAGTGAGCAGTAGTGGCGCTTGTGACGGGATGGAATTCCATAGAACTCTGGGCAGCTCGAAAGCTGCAGGAAGTGGTGCCCGAGCCTCTCTCAGCTTCTTTCCTTTTGACAGAATGACCCCACACGTGTGAAACTGCAAGTATGAGTGCTCATGGCGGCATTGTTTCAGAACATGGGAGTGCTTTGTGAGTAGGCACTGGTAGGAAAATGCTCCTGGCTCGGTAGACATCTGTGCCAGGAATTAATCAAAAAACAGCCACGAGGGCTCATATTTGATCCTGAGCGTTTCAGGAAGTGTCCCTTTCTGCTCTGCACCTCCCCTCCGAGGGGGGCTTCAAGCTGGCGGCATTTTTGTTTCCTTTCTTACCTTGTTCTGCCACAGACACACCATGCAGCCTTTAGGACAGACCTCGATATTCGGGTTAATTGGAATGGAACCCAGTGGAAATTGCGAAGTTCCACACACCATAGGTGTTCAATTTCTTTGGGAAATTTGGAAAGCAGTTTAGGGAACAGAGGGAGAGAATGTCATGAGCCTAGAGATGCACACTGGGCAGGAAGAAGGTGAATAGTGAAAGTGATGCCTTTTTTTTTTTTTAAAGACAACTGCAATCTGCAGCCCCAGTAGGTCTGCAGGTCAGCTCTTCGAGCTGAGCTCTGTCAAAAGGTGGAGCCAGGTGGTTGATCCGCCAGGCACTGCCGCTCAGGCACATTAGCACTTGACAGTGAGGAGTTAATGGCACACAGACGCAAGCATGATAGAGGACAGGAAGGGCAAACCCGCGACATCTGCCTCAGCAGGCCGACAGGAGTGCTAAACCTTCAGGTGTCACTTGTGTACAACAAACAACAAACCAGGTGTCTCCAGTGACCTGGTGCCGAGAGGCAGTCCCAAGGACATTAGGACTGTGTCTCACCTCTCCAGCCCAAGGGCCACACAAGTGTGTGAGTGCCCGGGCCTGTTCTGTAAGGTGCAGGGCATGGGATTTTTTTTTAGACAGAAAATACTTTGAAGCCAATCAAATTTGGCATTAACATTAATTTAGGAGGCACAAGAAAGGCTAAAGACACAGAAGCCTGACACTCACAGGCTTGCTCCGTGGTGGGTGCTGGATTTAGAAGGATTCCCTGGGTGTTTCCGAGGGAGGCTTTTATGGTTTTTAATGGAAGAAGCAAAGCTAAGACAGGACGGTGGCCTGTGAGGGACAAGCTGAAGGCAGGCAGAGGACAGTGAGGTGCTTGATGCTCAGCAAACAGATTGCCTCTCCCTGCATCTGAAAGCCCTGAGGACCATTGTGCAGGAGAATGAGCAAAGTGGAGATTCTGTGAAGCTAGCGGCTTGGGAGACTGAGGCAGGAGGGCGTAAACCAAGTTCACCCTGGGCAACTTAGCAGAGCACTTTTTAGAAAGGCTGGAGGTTCAGCTTACTGGGAGAGCAATTGCCCAGCGTGCATCAGCTCAGGGGCCAGCCTCGCTCTGCAGGGCAAAGCAGGGTGCTGCCCCATTGTCCTGCAGAAGGAACAGCACGCACACAGCTCAGGGCGACAGGACCTTCAGGCACGGAGCGACCAAGGCCCGTGAGGCTCTGTGTCATGCTCAGCCCCAGCTGGCTTCCCCTCCTGTCGCCCTGAGGCGCTGAACCCCATCACCCAAGCCTTAGTGTTATGTTCTCCAGGTTCATGCAAGTTGTTGCAAGTCACAGGACGTTTCTTTCTGAAGACTGAATAGTGTTCCACTGTGTATACATGCCACATTTTCTTTATCCTTTTGTCCTATGTATTAACCTCTTAACAGATATATGGTTTGCCCATATTTTCTCCTACTGTCTGTGTCTCTTCATTCTGTTGTGCAGGATTTTTTAAGTTGATGCATTCTCATGTTTCTGTTTTAGCTTAGTTGTATTATACACTTCGGATTGTATCCAGTGGAGCAGCACCTAGATTGACCTTGTGGGGAATTTCACGGTCCAATAGTTCTAAGTGTCAGGTCTTGCAGGTAACTTGATTGCAACTTGGTTCTCATATATGGTATAAGAGAAGAGTCTAATCTTATTCTTGTGCATGTGGAGATGTTATTTTTCCAAAGAAATTTATTGAGAAGACTCCCCTTTTCCCTGTGTGCAATCCAGGCAGCTTTATAGGGAATCAGTTCCTATACTGCCAGGCTTACTCCTGACTCTCCTGTCCTGTTCCTCGGGGTGCTTGCTCTGTACCTGTGCCATGCTATTTTTAAAATTTATTTATTTGGTGTGGGGTCTCGCTATGCAGCTTGGACGCATAGTCGTTGTCCCTAGTGATGGGATTACAGGTGTGCACCACCACACCTGGTTTCAGTGGCTGGCACAGTGTGCCAGGGGCTCAGGGGCTGGCATGGCATGCAGTACCAGGGATTGAACCTGGGTCCTGGTGCTTGCCCGGCATGCACTTAGACCACTGAGCTATCTCCCCGGCTCTGTGCCGTGCCTTTTTGAAGGCTACAGTTTTGTAATATATTTTGGAGTCAGGCAGCCTGACGCCTCCGCTTTGCTCTTCTTTCTTAGGGGTCATTTGGCCATCCAGGGTTTTCGTGCCTCTGTCCTAATGTTGAGATTTTTTCTATTTGTGTGGGAAACAACACTAGACTTTTAACAGGGATTAGACTGAATCTGTAAATTACTTTGGATAACATGGACATTTAAAAATATTACTTCCTTCAATCTATGAATGTGGGCTAACTGCTAACTTGCTGTGTTTTCTCCAGCTTATTTCATCAAGGCCTTACGTTTTTCACCAGATGACTGTTTTATCCCTGGTTCAATTTTACACGCAACTGTTTTGTTGTTGTTATTGTATTGCTGTCATATGTGGGGTGCGCTTCTAACTTCCTTGTCCTTCCCCATGAATAATATTTCATTATTAATATATATAAATGCAGCTTATTTTTATGTTGGCCTTTGTATCGTGCAACTTTATAGAATTGATTTATTAGTCCTCCTAGTTGTTATAGGCAGCGTCCGTAGGGCTTTTGGTGTGTCAGATCATGTCAGGATGCAGACAATGCTGCTACGTCCTGTCCAACGCCGGCGCCTTGTTGCTTTCTCTCTTTCTTTCTCACTCTTGTTGGTTCTTCAGGACTGCACCGGACGGAGACTGTCACAGTGGCAGCCTTGCCTGGTTACTGATTTGCAGGTAAGAGTTTTTAACTTTTCACCAAGTAGGATGTTGGCTGCGGCCTTTCTTGTGCCCAAGCACACCCCATCTATGTTTATTCTTCAGAAGGTTTTAACACGACAGGATGTTGAATCTTGTCAAGTGCTTTTTCTGCCTGGGTTGAAAGGAGCACAGTTTCTGTTTCTTGTCCTACTGACATGGCGCCACACTTAATGGTGTTCGCAGGTTGACCCATCTCTATATCTCAGGGGTGGGTTTCACTTGGTCTTGCTGAAAGATGCTTTTAGTGGCTGGTTAAATTGGGGTTGCTAGTAATTTTTGAGGAGTTTTAAAAGCTATGCCCATTAATGATAAAGGTCTGCCATTTTCTTTGCTTATGATGTAAATTTTCATTATTATTGCTTTTTCTCATATGTTATTCAGTAAATTTTCTTGGCCCTTTGTTTTTCCTTCTTAGATAAAAAAATAATTCTTAGCCATTTCCATTACTGGGTCTACCCAAATCTCTGTGCTGTGTGGGGACAGTCATGGCCCCGTGGTGCTGCGGGTGGGGCTGCTGTCCCCTCCCCATCGTCTCCCTCCTCCCACACCTGGTGATCACCTTGCCACCTCGTTTCCAGCAACCCGGAGAAGGACACTGGCTCCTCCTGGGAGTCTCTGCCTGCCCATCGGTTCTTTCTCTGTGATTCCAGAGCATTGCGCACTTGCTCTGGCAGGCGGGTAGCTGGGGAAGGGGTGCAGTAAAGATGCTTCTGTGAGGAGTCAGATCATACTTACTGCCGTGCCGGCCCCTTTCCCAGGCACACTGAGATGGCAGTTGAGACTGGACGTGGTGGCGCGCACCTGTAATTCCAGCTCTTGGGAGGCTGTAAACAGGCAGATCACTAGGAGTCCGATCTAGTAGTGAGATAGTGAACACCCTGTAGACCCTTCCCTAAAATACACACACAAAAAATCATACTTTATGTTTGCCATAGATTTTAGCATAGTGCCCTGTCTGCCACATAAGAGGAGAAAGTAAATACTGCATGAGCATGAGTAATTGAATATCTCAATTTTCATATATCCCCATACTACTGATACCCATAATGGCTAATACTGGTTTGCTACATTTGCAATCTCACGAAGAATTGTCACTTAGAATGTTTTTAGCACAGAAATCTAATATTAGAATAATATTAGAAATAGTAGAAGAAGAACGCTTTGCTTTTAATTCACTGGAAAGGTGTCAAAGGCAAGAGAAATTTGCATGTTGTATTAGTCAAGGCTCTGTAGAAAATCAGAACCTGAAGTGTGGGTGGATAGATCAATTAGAAGATAGATAAGTAGATAGATAAGTAGATAATAGGTGCGTGTATACATGGCTAGAACAATGATGGATAGACAAGACAGATGGATACATGGACAGGTGGATCGGTGGAGGGGTGGTTGGGTGGATAGATGGATGGACAGATGGACAGAGAGAAGTAGAGAGACACATTATGGGGAACCACCTTGCAAGCTGTGGAGACTGTATCCTACGTCTGCTGTCTGCTGGAGAATCAGGAAAGTTGGTGACATAATTCAAGACCAGGGTCAAAGGCCTGAGAGCTAGGAGAGCTGGTGTTTGAGGAGAAATGGGACCCCCAGCTCCATAAGGAGAAGTTTGCTTGACTTTCTTCTAAGGTTTTTGGCTTTGTTCAGGCTCTAAAGGACCTGGATGCCATGTCCCAGGGCACAGATGAGGGACTTCGCTCCGTTGCTGATTCAGTCTGCAGTCTTTTCCAGAGTGAGACGCTGCAGGAGCAATGTCTCCAGAGCTTTCTGGGAGTCCTCTTGCGTCACCCGCTGGACACATCTAATTAGCCACCACTATGACTGTTATCTTCTTGTTCTAAATCAGAACAAATATCCTTGTAAAACAAATGGAATGCGAAAAGTGCCATCTTGGAGCCGTCGCCAGGGCTGGCTGGTGGCAGGGTGCTGGCTGGTGGCAGGGTGCAGTGGCTCGTCATCTGCGTGCCCTAGGGTGCAGCGGCACAGTCAGGGGTCTTGAGCTCTGCCCTAGTGTGCTGGGTGGTACCACAGAGCTGGCCGCGAGTGTCGGGGCTTGTAGAGTGCTAACGACTCACGCCATCGAGGTAGCTCTTATCTCTTAACCAATCATTTCTCTTGGACAGATGACACAAAGGATCTCTTTGTTACAGGAGAGGCAGAGATTTTCCGTTGTATATGCATTATTAAAAGTATCAAAGAAATAATCAGGTGGCCAGATGGAGCATGGAGGATCCTGACTCAGCCCTGTGCCCCTCTGCTTTCCTCGTGCAGGGTGCTCTGGCTGGGACTTACTGTGTGGCCTCTTCAGCGACCAGTGCCAAAGTGCATTACTCTGCTCATGATGTTTCCACTTTATACATGACTATTCCTTACATGTTATTTTTCTTCATCCATGGACCCCCATTCTTAAAAGATGTTATTTGCTTTCTTCCACAGAAATCCTAAACAGGTGCATCCCGGCCGCCGCTTCTATCTACAAAGCCTTTCTAGAAGATGGTGCCAGGGAGCTCGCCTAAAGGTCGCGGCTTTCATACCACAAAGCAATTTGACAGCTCGCCCCCCTTCTCTACCCCACCCCCCGCCCCCCACAAGGCAGAGCACACTGACGCTGACTCTGCCCACCTCCTTCCGCCGGACGCTGCCCCTCAGCTCTCCTCTGCTCCTTCCCAGGTGAGTGGGGCGAGGTGATGGGGTGTTATAACTGGTGGCAGGAAGCGCGGCCGCTGCTGACGGCTGGCCGCGGGCAGATCTCTGGGAACGCTCTGTGCTCTGCGGCTCAGGCTCCAGGCGAGGCCTACGAGACATCTAGTTTCTTCTGGCCGGGATTCGGACTAACTCAGGAGGCCCCTTCAGTGAAGCTTAGAAGGATACACTTGTAACACGGACTTTGCTTGGGACGAGAGGGGGGCGGGGCGAAGGTGAAGACAAAACCCAAACAGTGAGCTCAGAGTCAGAAGGAGCTGGAAACTGAGGCGGGGGCAGCAGAAGCGGCTCAGCTGCTTGGCTCCACCCTTCTCGTTCAGCTGGTTGAGGTGATTTGGATAGTTGAAAGCACAGGCGTTTTACCTAACAAAAGGGAAACAGTATCGAAACTCTGCCAACGCTCCCTTTAAAATGGAAAATTAAAACCGATCATCAAACTTTTCAAGTGTTCTTGAAAACAAACACCATCTGTGAGCTTCTGTGTAGCAAAGGGGAGTGGGGCAGGACCTTTGCTTAGCAGCAGCCTGTCGCTAGCCTGCATCGGGCATGTTTAATTCTGCATTATTTGCTTGCTAATGTTTAATAATACACATTTTATTGAGGGGTAGAAGCTACACTAAAATGAAGTGGCTTCATTTCTGAATGCTAACCATTGTCAGCAAATAGCTCCCGTCATTGGTATAAATAAGCGTGGTGTGTAAGTTCCTCGCGGTAGGCCAATGGGCAGGGAGAGTCCGAAGAGCGCCGCGCTGGGGAAGCGCTGTTTCCGCTCACCTTCCAGAATGCCCTTGCCTATGTCATACAGTTCTGAAAGGCAGGGGACATGGCCTCTGCTGACCTCACACACAAGCTGGAGGAGAAACTGAGATGCCGACCCGAGCCCCAGCGCCTGCCTGAGATGCAACCCACCCTCACTCCCTGATTTTAGTGAAATCTTGAAAGAAATGTATATTCTCCCCAAAGACCAGATTGCTGGCTATGGTTGGCACTTTACTCCCTCAAGGTTTCTGGAAACTGCCAGCTATATTACTTATCAGTTGTTTTATGAACATTTAGAAAAGATGGGAAAAATCTTAAACCACGTAAATAAAGTAGGATTGCTTTTAAATCATAGTCTATCATCGATTCTTCTTTTTCTTTTAAATCTAACTCAAATAGTCCTTTGAATTAAACATCTCATTCAATACAAAGTCCCTGGCTCATGATGACTTTCAACTGAAATATTAGTGCCCTCAGTTCTCACCTGACTTCTTTGATTTGTACCTGAAGGACCTCAGGGCATTTGCTTTCTGTCTGCCCCTCCACGTGCCCTCACTTTCTATTTTTAATTTCTTGTTATTTTTAGCCAGCCAGTTCACAATTGGAAAAATTCTCACTGCTTTGGTTTGTGAGGTAATCCAGTGTATGACATTATGACTTTGGACTTGGTTTACACTGTAGCATTTTTAATAAGAGCAGCTTCTGTTATCTTTGAAAAAAATTAAAAACTGCAGGAATAAAATGGAAAAAAGAGGTGTACAGGAGATTCTGCACGTGGCTGCTCCACACAAATCTGAACAGCACCTGAATGCATTAGCAAACAGTTTCCCAATAAGGTGTCGGATCCCACCGAAGAGGCATCTTGCAGAGAAGAGGAGATGGATGTTGTGGAAAGACAGGTCAAGTGCTTTGCGTTGGGACAAGTGCTTGAAAATGGAATGGGAGCGACACAGATCGATCCCCCTTAGGGAGGAGATGGTGGTGAAATGGGGCCCAGGTGCTTCTGGCCTGGGGCTGAGCCAGGGGCCATCCATGCATGACGCTGAAAGGAGAGCGTGGGGCTGCCCCAGTTTGGGGGCGTGCATGACTGGGAAGGTTGCAACTGGGCAGGAGCATGTCCAACAGCGAAGCAGGGGAGGTGGGCAGGTGACATCAGCCGGCAGCCCTGGGCTGGCGGTCCCCACACCCCCACGGTGTGAGATGAATGCTCACCATTGTGGAAGAGCATGATGCTATTACTTGACTTTTAGTCTAAAACCACATAAGGCATTTGGGAAGCACAGAGACAGTACAACGACGGTCACGCTGGTGCCTTCCACTTGTGCTCCATGTAGCTTTAGTCTCAAATAGTGATTGCATAGAGATGTCTGCACATATTTTTATTTATCTTTAAACAGAATAATTTTAGACAAGCTTATTTCTATCCTAATTCTATAAAAGAGTCTTAAGCTTGGATTTCTGCAGTTAAGAGAAAATCAATCTGAAAAGATCCTAGCATCACATGAATATTTTATACAAAGGGCCCATCCTAGGAATATAAATACACTTCAAAAAATAATCCACCCAAGTCAAGGACACTCTAAAGGTGTTGGAACATGTGGCCAGAAAAATTAAGTCATGGGTTTGCTTAGTATTCCTGCAGAGGTACAGTTCAGACGATTTCCTTGCCTGCTTTCCGCAGCAGTCATGACCACATTTCACACCACTATGACATCAGAGGGATGACAGAAATGAAACTTTCTGACTCTCTGTGTACCTGTGAGCGCTGGCTGATCAGGTATGGCCGGAGGGCAAGCAATATGGGATTTTAGGTTTTTTTCTACAATGTGATAAAGCAGAATAAAGGTTCTTCTCCTGGAAATGAAGTGGAGCTGGGCTTGGGGTTTCCACTGGAAAGATGGAGATGAGCCGCGTCGTTTTCCGCCGGGTGCTCTTCAGCCGTGGTGCTGGGCTGCAGCTCCCCCGCTGCCTGCTGCCTGCAGGGGCTGTGCCCAGCTTCTCTGCACAGGTTCCTGCCCACACTTCTGACTCAGAGATTTATGGCCAAGGTCAGGCGTGGCAGGCTGAGGCTGCCAGTGTAATTAGAAGGCCATTGGATTTGTCAGCTCAGTGCAAAATACTCTATGCTGCAGAGTGAAGCCTTCATTTTCTAAGTAAATTAACTGTAATAACTATCAAAGTACAGCTGGTAAGCAGGCCAGCCATCTGTGAAGAGGGATTCTGTCGACAGCGACAGCCTTGTTAGACACTCCTCTGAGACAGGGAGACGTGAACAAACAGAGCTGCTTTGGAGCCTGTGAAAAGCAAAAGGCTGCAGAAAGCAATACTGCCCTATTCCTTTCTGGAAAAAAAAAAATGAAGCAGTTGGTAGATGAAAGACCACATGGATGGGTGAGATGTCCATCGCGATGTGGACACAAGTGGGCGCCGGGTTCACGAGTTGTGACATATGTGGGCTCCTGGTGGGTGGGCAGCAGGGGCTTCCTGGAACTCACAGTGTCCAGGGCCTCTGGTGTGGCCGCCTGTCTGTCTCTGGTGTGGCTGCCTGTCTGTCTCTGGTGCGCCTTATTATTTACAAACTCTCACTAGTAAGGCTGAGGAACTGAAGCTTTGAGCCATTTTAAATGTTTCTTCACCTGCAACTCCTTAAAATGATGTTCAGCTGAAGGTCTTTGGGCCAGCAGGTGTGGAAAAGGATGCTGCTGCCTCTGCGGGCCACCTGTGTTGGAGACTCCAAGTAGGTGTGTCATGGAGTTCCTTTTGGATGCTTAAAATGTTTCTAGTCCCCTACCAGTCTAAATAAATCTGGTCTGAGTTCTTTCAGAGGAAAGTGTATGAATACAGAATCAGAAAAATCTGGGTGTGAGTCTCAGTTGATTCACATTCTGAGCAGGCCAAATGTTTAATCCCTTGGGTTTGTAGTTCTGCCAGTTATTTTCCATTTACAAAACAAAAAGTGCATGTCCCTTACAAGATCTTGTAGGACAGCAGTGATATGGTATCTAGACCTGCCCCATAGAGAGGTGATCGAGAATAAGAATTTTTTTCTCTGTTTTTTTTTTTTTTTTTGAAAAGAAGAATCTGAAATCTCCATCTTCCCAAATGGCATTCACTAATGCTTCCTCAGATTTTTCCTCCAATGCAGTCGTGAGAGGGCGGAGAGGAACCATGGCCAGTTAGGAAGGCAGCTGTGGGAGGTTGCAGATGAGCAGATGTCAGTGGGAAGCGTGTGATGCATACACCGGTGAGCTGACGTAAGGCGGGGCCACCTAACATGCTGTCACCATTCGGGGAACTGCTTTTCCTGGGAGAATTTTCCAGGGTTTTTAAATTAAGGTTAATATATTTTCACTTGTGGTAAGTCTTGTCATAATGACAGTATTTTTTCTGCCCATATTACATGATGTGCTGTAAATCAATGATTGAAAATTGCCTTGGGGAATAATAACACTAAATAAATGCATAATTATTATGTAGGGCTATTTATTTCACTTGAGTAAAAAAATGTTGACAGCTTTATTATGTTAGGTGTATAGCAAGCTGGTGACTTACTCTGTGGTTGTTGAAATCATGTTTTGGATGGTGCTGCACACAAGCTAGGAGTGACAGCTGACAACCTTGTTAAATGGAACTACACAGCGAACCTGCACTTCTTCTGTTACATCTTGTGTAGGGAAGTTGTACATGCAGAGTGGTACAAAAGGAGGCCAAGATGGAGAGCAGTGACCGAAAAACACCAACGTTTTTGGAAGCCGTCAATCTGGTGACATTTGTGCCAAAGAAAGCTCACCCTTAGGCTGCGTTGTTAACAGGTGGGTGTGAGTTGTCCACATCAACTTTTACGAATGCACACGCTGGCCTTCAGCTGTGCCTGCCCCTCTCACTCCCTTCTCTTGCCTCTTCCCGACCACTTTCCCCTTCTCTGATCCTTCTACTTCCATGTCTCATTTCTCTCAGTGCGACCAGGTGAGAGAAAACGTGCAGTGCTGGTCCTAGAGGTGGAGCCTTTGGATCCTAAACACTGCTTGCTTGCACTGTTGCTGCTTGCCCCTTGAGTGCGCTCAGGTCAAGCCAGCACATTTTAAGAGGCATTGACCAACAGGTTTGGTTTGGTCTTTCTTTGAAAAACAATTAAGGCTTCTGTGAATATTCAGCCAGGAAACAGAATTGTTTTTATTGGAGACCATTGTAGTGAGCCCCAATCTCCTGCTAGGTGTTACTGCGCATGGTGGAACGAAAGAAAGAACAAGAGAAATAATGGTGGCGCAGCTGGGACCCGGGATGACCAGTTGTCTGTGGGGAACAAAAGGCCACCTGGCAGCCAGAACTTCAGCTTTACTGACTGAGGAGGGCATTATCAATGACAGAGAGAGCGGAGGTGGTCTTACACGATGAAGGATCTTGCCCTGGAGCCTCTTCAGACTTAGGGGTCTTAGCCTTAGTTTTATTGGATGGGAGAGGATGATCCACCCCTAATGGGATCATGGGAAACCTCAAAAGGGTGACACCAGAAATCCCAAGCCCCATTCATCCCTTTCCAAAGTGTGTAAAACCAGCCATAGTGAATTTGTGGTTCTCCAACACATTTTACTCAAAAGTTTTGGTTCTAGAGAAGGATGGAAATTGAAGTTATGTTGTTACAGACAGCACAACTTCAACAAAGGAGTATTATGGAAATTAAATTTACTAGAAAGAAGTTAGAACTCTACTAACGGGAGTTTCTAGTATATAGGTACCTGGACTGAAAATTCTCTTGGTGGCTTGCCAGTGGATGGGAGGATGAGATGGTGAACCATCTTGCCTGGACTGGGAAATGCCTAGGAAATTAGGAACATGCATGTCTGATTGTCTGGGACGTGTTTCCATGGACAATGGGCAGGTGGGACAGCCAATGGATGAGAGAGGGGTTGCCAGAAAGTGGGAGGACCATCCAATAAGATGGGAGCTGGGGGAGGGTGTCAGAGGACAAAGGAGGAGGACCTTAGCCCTGTGCTCCACACTGTTTCCTGATCACCACAGGTGAGTAGTTTTCTGTGCATTGCATCTGCCATGATGCTGCTGTCCTGGAGCCAGTGCCCTCTGGGAAGCTTCTGGAATCAAGAGTCAAAGCAAAGCTCTTCAACTTCATTTGTTGTTAGTCTGTCACTGCCATGGAAAAGTGGCTAATACAAGGGATGATATTGATCACATTTTAACATAAAATTAAGATACATTTTCGTTTGTTATCAAATATTCTTCTACAGGTCACATATCCCTTTTCTGAATTGTTTACAATTTTGCATTTTTTTTCAGATTTTGAAACTCTTGGGTGTGTGTGTGTGTGTGTGTGTGTGTGTGTGTGTGTGTGTTAGTGAGATAGCTTGGAGATAATAACTAAGTCTAAAAACAAAATTCATTTATTAATATAGTCTTCTAACATAGCCTAAAAATAATTTTATGCAATATTTTTAGTAGGCTAGTGCATTGACTGACCAGCACACGAGGTCAGGTGCTCAATTTTCCATTTGTTGTGTTGTGTTGGCATTGGAAAAGTAGCACAGATTTTGGATTTTGGGATTAGGCATATTCAATCTCTAATAAATTTCTGTACAAACTATAATTATCAGGTAGTTTGAAGTCAGTTGGGATTATAATTTGTGAATTCTAAATTATCATTTAGATGAATTCTAAATTTGCAAATTGCAACCAAATGTCTTTATGAGATTTCTTTGGAAGGAGAGATACTGTGTCAGTTCCTCTTCTCTCATTGCTGGGACAAAATACCCAACACCCAAGATGAAGGAAGGAAAGGTTTATTTAGCTCACAATTAGTGGAGGTTTCAGTCCACACTCAACTGGCTCCAAGGCATAGTGGGACATGGCAGAGAGTGGCCATTCATTACAGTGGCAAAGAGCAAAGAACAAAGGGAGCATTAACAGCTCAGGCACCTAGCTAGCCTCTTTCCCTTCCCCACATTGTAATGCAAGTTACCTGCTCGAGGGCAGGTGTAACCCCAAAACCCACTGTCCCATGACTGCATGAAACTCTGGGGGGACACCTATACATAAACCATAACATTCTGCCTCTGAACCCCCAAAGACTTATTCATATTCCTTTGTGTAAAAGCTATTTTAGTCCCTCTCTAAGAGTTTCCAAAGTCCTAACAGTTTCAGCATTGCTGAAGAGTTCAAGTCCCAAATCTCCTCCAAGATCTAAGGAAGCTCTTAGAAGTGAGTTCCTGTACAAATGAAAAGCTAAAGTTTTCTGACATTCAATGACAAAAGTAAACATTACTATTTCGAAAGGTACAAACAACAGGGGAATACAAAGCATTGGGACCAACACAAGTCATGCAAAATCCAGCGGGGCAGACATGAAGTCCTATAGTTCCATGTGAAATATTGGGAGCAATCTGTGGTAAATTTTGAGCTCCATGTGGCTCCACCCTGTGGCACTCTTGCTGGTGGCTTCCGTGGCTTTTATCTTAGACCAGCTTTGCTCCCTCCTTGCAGTTTCACTTAGATGATCCACGTTCCTGGCTTTTCCAAAGTTCTGGGGTTTTCATTAAATAGGCTTCTCACTCACAGCTTTACACACTGCCCTCCCAGGGCCACACTGGCTGGCTTCCCAAGAGTTCTGAACTTTAGGTGGATGCCTTCTTAACCTTAAAACTCCTGCATTCTGCAAGTGCCTAAAACCACAGCCATGTGGATGAAACCAAAGGCTGCTGCCAGCCGCAGCAGTAGTCGGGCTTCCTCTTCTCGTGGCTGTAGGGGTCGAATGTCTGGATTGCTGAGCACTCTAACTCTGATTCTGAGGAACAAATTCTCTATGCTGGTGTCATTCTGGAACCTGGTATGGTCACTACTACCATTCTGGAACATGGAACTCTGCAGCTTTTTCCCCAAGACAAAGTACCTCACTCTTGTAATTTTGAGGTTGCAAAGGGGAGGGTCCCGCTACCTCTTCTGATGCCCTCAGGCCATTTTCCCTTCTCTTGTTCTTTCTCAGCAATGAAGATCCTCTCAGCTCTGTCTTTGCATTCCATGGCTTTACTGGAGCTTCATTTCTGGCCAAACTCACATTTTATTTTATTTTACATATTTAGAACAGGATCTACAGGGTCTTACTATACAGATTGGACTTGTAGTGATCCTCCTGTTTTCAGCTTCCCAAGTGCTGAGATTACAGGTGTGCACCACCACACCCAGTCTCAATTGCTGTCTCAGCATGGCCTGGTGGCAGGGCCCGCACAGAATGACTGTGATCAAATGGCCAAACTCACAATTTAAATAATCCAGATGGGTTCTTTGCTCTTAATTCTCTACATAAATCTGATAAAAGCCCCAACAATAGCCACGCCACTGCCTCAACATTTGACTGCCTTGAAGTTTCTTTTGATAGAATAATCATCCCACCATGCCTGCCCGGAGCAGCTGTGGTATGTACTGCAGTCTTCAGGCTGAAGATTGGATCTGTGGACAACAGGGCCAAACAGTGCCCCCAGTTTGCACCTGAGGGTATGGAGAAGGCTCTGACAGCTCTGCAGCTTGTAGCAGGTGCACTGACTGATTCACCTCCACGTGGCTGCCTAGAGGATGTGGGATCCTTCTCACCTGTTGACTTCTGCTCTGCTGGCTGATGAAATTCTCCTGTAACCTCTTGATCATCTTTTGTTCTTTTGAATCTATGATTTATTCTTCCAAGTTCTCAAGTCCAAATTGGTCTTTTATTATTCCAGAAAATTAACTCGACTTTTTAAACTTGCTTTTTTATCCAGCCTTTTCCCCATCATCCCACATTTCAAATGTCCTCAAGCCAGAGGCCTAAATTCCTTCGCTTGATCTTGTGTCTTACATGCGTGTCATCTGCTCTTCTGAGGTGCATGGAGTGGAAACCACACCTTGCTGGCTGACGCAGGTGAGCCACACAGTGAAAGGACACCGAGGAGCCCTTGCTCCTGTCTGAAAGGGTAGGGAAGTGGGAGAAGAAGCTGGGCAACAAAGCAGATGGGTACTGGGCTGGTAACCACTGTGCTCTTGCTGCGGGAAGGGGAGCCCTGGCCCCGCCTCCCTGCCTGGCCTCTGTTGTCAGCGTTGGCTCTGCTGCTGTATGAAGCAGGGTGTGGCTGGTGCTATTGTCAGAGGAAAATGTCCTTCCTCCCCACTTGTCTGTGAAAGCTCCGTGGTCCACACTGCAGTGCCACTGGAGGTTCATCTTCTTGCCTTGGTTGCTGAGCAGGGCTCCAGCGAGCACCTAGCTTCCTAGATTTAATGTCACCCATGCAGATTTATTTGGTAGGAAACCCCATCAGCATGGGATGGGTGTCACATGCTGAGCTTCAAACTGCTAATTAGGAGCAAATAAATATAATACAGCAAATGTTAAGCACAGTGCATTTTACCATTGAATAATTCTCAGTAAACTTACTCTTGGCTTTCACCTTGGTAAGTCTGCTTCGATCTCTTTCTTGTCTGTTGATGACCTGGCAACAGAGCTTTCATCCTTATTGCCCTTGTGATATTTTTATATAAAACATCACCTAGTTATGAAATCAAATAGCTTCTCATTTCTCACCCCTTTCTATTTCATTACGTTCTTGTGAAAATGTATTCTTTTGGCGCCTGAGTCATTGTTCTGTGCTAACCTTTGAATATTTCCTTCCTAGCACTCTGTTTATTTCTAAATATACTACCTAATGATGTTGTCTTGGGCTTCTTCTCCTGTATCCTTTTCTCTTTTTGGCATCTGAGTCACAGATCACTGGGATTGTAATTATCACCTGGCCTTTCTGCATGGCCCTGTCCCTCCACAGCATCTCATGTTTTGCCATCAACTAGACTGGATGTTTTAGACTTAATTTTTAGTGTTTTTTCTTCTGTCAGAAATGCAATTTAGGGAATTACTGTGAAAGGTCATTTCCACTTCTGCAGCTCCTCGTGTATCCTCCTCCCGTTAACACCACCACTGACCGTTCCAGATTGTCGCCCATAGCTGGGGACCCAAAACAGCTTCCTTGTCGGCCTTCCTGCCTCTGGCCTTCAGCCTTTCCAGGCACTCTGCACTCTGCTTTGAGAGAATCTTCCCTAAGTATCTTACTGTATTGCTCTCTCATTCCACAAAGTGCTGTAGCTCCTTGCTAACCCCAGCACTCCCTCCTGCAGCACCCTAACTACCCCCACCCTGTCACACTGAGGGTAAGACCAGTGGGGGCCACCTGGAGCCTGTCCCACTGTGCCTGCAACTGTCCCGACAATGCCTCGCTTCCTACTTCTTATAAATGTTTGTTCATTTTGTCAGGACCTAGGCCTTTGTGTCGAGGCTCAAACTTTTCCCCGTGTACATTTGTTTTCCTTTGTGGTCAACACGATCTTCTCTTCGTATAGTAGGCTTCTTGTGCATATTTGATTCCTTAGATCTTCAAAGGCAAGCATGGAGCTGTGTCCACATATGTCCACCCTCTCCAGGAGGCAAAGTTTTGAAAATATTGGGCGTTCAGCAAAGTGTATTTATAGGAGCGAACCCAGACATTCAAAAATCAAGGTCCTTGCCTATCTTGAGATAAAATCAGAGGAGCAGGACAGCTGATTTGCAATTGGCACTGCTGAGCAGTTGTTGTTTCTTTGCACCACTGTGCTTTGAGGAGGACTCTGCCTACGCAAATTGCTCATCGTGGAAGTCAATCAAAGAGGCGGCGTGTTCTCACTGCAATGTGCAATTTGACATTAAGATGTATTGTAATAGTTAGCCAATATTTCATTAGACTTCATGGTATAAAATGTCCACAATTTTCACATACTTGCTAAAATTTGGGAAAAGGAAAATTACACAAAATGATGATTAGCAGACTAGCTTGGAAATGTAAAGATTTGATGTCCAATCTACTGTTAATTATCTTATCTGCTCTTTAACTTCTTTGGAGGGTTTCTTTACATACACAAATAATAGAAATGCAGCCTGTTTTAGGAATCATTCCAAGTACTGTGGGCTCATTTATCTGGATCACACTTTATCCGATTGGGTTCAGTTGCCAGGCTGGGTGTGAACAGCTGGGTGTGGCTGAGAACACAGTCAGGACCCCAAGAAGCACGCAGAGCCTCAGGATCAGCACCCCTTAGAGAGCAGTGTGGAGGTCCAGGGCGTGGCTGGCAGAGACTGCTACAGCTCCTGCCAGGCAGGGTTCTGTGTCCTGTTTGGTGTGACTACACCAGCTGTTTCACAGGAAATACCTCAGCCTGCATCTGTGAAATGGGCCAATAGCAGGGGGCACCGTGGGAGGGGGGCAAGGGCCAGCTGAGCGCACCGGAGTGCTTGTGACTAATGAACATACGCCCTCTGCTGCAAATGTCTGCTCTGGCTTAAATATTGCACCCATTTGTTGTTTTTATTAGCTCAGTGACATTTATTTCAGCTTTTGATCTGAGTTTGTTTTCCTGGTCTCAGGGTTTATGAGAAACCCAAGAATCAATAGGGATTATTTCAACTGAATTTAGAGTTCATCTAAGAGTACTTCAAGGGCTAGGAGACTAAACAAAACAAGAAAAGAGGATATAAAAGAAGAAATTAGATTTAAAAGTTTAAGGGATTAAATGGGTGGCTAAAGGCATTTGGTGTGGACTTCAGCTAAGAGCTGGAGGCGCTGCGACTCTTCAGGCTGTGGCTTCCAACCCATTAGGGCAAATGCTTCATCTTAGTCTCCTTGTTCTTTTAATTAGATAAATTTCTTTTAAACTTCCATAAAAATGTAAAAATTGTGTGCATTTATGGGGCACTATGTGACGGTTTGATACTCATATATTGCAGAATTTTAGGATCAGATCGGCTTATCTGTCTCCGCCAGCCTTTATCACTGCTCTATAGTAAGTACTTTAAGGGCCCTTCTCAGGCCTTTGGAAATGCACCGTGCACCTGCTCCACTCCCAGCAGCCACGTGCTGGGCACGGCCTCGCGTGAGAACCGCTGCTCCTCCGGAGCTGGGACTCAGACTCGCCCATCAGTTCCCCTCCCAGCCTTCCTTCCGCAGCCCCAGGCCCTGGCACCCCCGCCCCCAGGTCAGTTTTCTCCATTCCGTGTATGAGAGGGCTGAAGCAGCGTTTGCCTGCTGCATCTGGCTCGATCTGTGGGCGAGCGGTGTCGGGCTCCATCCGTGTGGTCCTTTGTCAGGGACTGATTCCTCTCCACCGCGAGGCGGATCCTGGTTCCGGGTGCGCTGGTCAGGTGATGCATGCGTGGGTTGTTAGCAGTAAAGCAGGCGTGCAGAGGCCGGCCTGACGTGTTCATTCCATTTCCTTTGGAGAAACGTATGCACCGGTGGGATGGCTGGAGCTCAGGGGAGAGATTCCTGATTCTTTGAGGATTTCCGTACCATTTCCCATCATTTGTGTACTATTTACATTCTAATTAATAATGCTGAATTGACAGGTAGTGTTTCTATGCAAAGCGTAGGAAAGATGAATTTGTGTTAGAAGTAACCACCTGAAGTAGACATAAACAGACAGCGAAAAATACGGTAACAGCACCAAGGAAGACTGCATCAGAGTCCTCTACTGTTCCCTCACTGCATAAGCAGTATTTGCCACAGGAATCAGTGTGGATAGATAATAAGGTCAGATAATAACAATAATAATGTTTTCAAAGGCCAACTATAAAATCTAAGAACCTTCAGCAAAGGGCTATAGAGAAACCGAAGAATATCAGAAACTAGAGATTATTGTGGTTAACATACTTTCATTTATCATTCTTTAATTTTTTTTATTGGATACAAGGTCTTGCTACACAATTCAGACTCATAGTGATCCTCTGTTCTCAGCCTCCACAGCACTGGGATTATAGGCATGTGCCGCCACGCCTGGTTCCAGGGCCTGCACGGCATGCAATACCAGGGATCGAACCCGGGTCCTTGAGCTTGCCAGGCAGGGGCTTAGACCACCTAGCTATCTCCCCAGCCCCTTTCATTTACTGTTGATTGTTACTGTTTTTGTAACATTTCAGAAAGTGTGTTTTCCTGAAGTGGTGAATTCCTAGGGAAAGTTTGTGACTCACCTGCAGGAGCTCGCGGCATCCGCAGGGTGCATCTGTACCTGCCTGCATCTGCACAGCCGCGCCTATGTGCTGGCTGGTGTCACCACGGGCACCATCCTCTGCCTCCCCCTGTCTGTGTACCCCTACTTTGTCTTCAAACAGTACTTGCTTTTCACTGTGTCTATTATTGTGTCCATTTTTATCTTGTTACACCGTTAACTGTACTTATAAGCATCCTCCACTGTTTAAAAGGTGAGGCAGAGTACGGAAGGCATTCACGAATGCGGCAGGATGAGTGGGGCCCTGCAGTGACACCGCACCCCACAGTGAAGACACCGCACCCCACGGTGATGACACCGTACCCCACGGTGCAAACATGAGCAGAAGTGGGGTGTGATGGTGCAGTGAGTTTCTTCACTTGCGGTGGCAGAGATCTGAGTTTCTAGTGGGAGTGGAAACTCTTTTTGGAGGGTAAGCCTTCCTTTTTCCTTTTCCCCTGCAAAAGGGGCTCTTGACTTTTCTTGAATCCTACTCCACAACTTCCTAAGTACATATTCAAGAATAATTAGTGATTTAAAGTGGAGCAATGATGCATGTCTGTCATCCCGGCTGCTAGGGAGGCTGGCCCAGGAACAACGCGAGCTCCAGGTGAGCCTGGGCTACGTAGTGAGATCCTGGCTAAAAGTCAAAGAAAAAGAAGGCTTAAAAATTAAAGCCATCGGGGGCGGGGGATATAGCTCAGTAGAATAAGTGCTTGCCTGGCAAGTGCAGGGTCCTGAGTTCAATCCCTGGTACTACCAAAAGAAAAAAAAAAATTAAAAGCCATCAAGCCTGAGGAGATAGCTCAGCAGTCTAAGCATCTGCCTGGCAAGCTCAAGGACCCATGTTTGATCCCTGGTACTCCATGCTGTGCCAGCCACCAAAGCTGGGTGTGGTGGCACACACTTGTAATCCCAGTGCAGGGGAGGCTGAGACAGGAGAATCACTATGACCCCAAGATGTGTAGCGAACCCTGTACCATATAAATAAGTTAAATAAATATTTCAAAAATATTAAAAACGTAAGCCATCTGACAGTATATCATTTCTGTTTCTCATAAACCTCATTTGCCTAGTTTTGACTTAACCTTGAGAAACTGAGAGCCCCATTAGATAGTAATGATCAAAGGCTTTCTTCTTTTCAAATAAATCAAAGACAGTTTTCATTTTCAACTTGAGTATCTTGTTTTCATTAGCTTCCACAAGTTAATGTGCTCCGCTTAGGTGCTTGGGTTTTACTTTTAATGCTGTGGCACACAGATGCTGGAGCACGCCAACATCGTGACTGTCTTGGTGAGGCTGCCGGGTCAGTGATTTAAACTGTGGTCGTGTAGAAGACCTTACTTCATGGCTAAGAGTCACGAAGGCTTTAGGACGCTCACATCTGCAGCCGGCCTAGCGATCCTTACTTCACAACTGCAGGTTGGGACGATCAGCGGCCCCCTCAGCTCTTTATGGTAAACAGAGAGATTTCTGTCTGCGCATTTTATTTTCATTGAGTCTGGTATGATCACTAATTTATGTAACAGTGGTCCAAGAGAATATTTTACACACAGATTCGGAGTTAAATTATGGTTTTCTGAGGGCCAGCCAGATAGCTCAGCAGACTAAAGTGGCTGCTTAGACAGAGATCAGCAGCCCGCGTTTGATCCCTGGCGTGCTGTACTGGCCACATCCGCAGGGCATGCTGAGATGGTGACTGAGCCTGGCCGTGGTGGCATGCACCGGTAGTCCCAGCTCTTGGGAGGCTGAAAACAGGTGGATCACTATGAGTCAGGTCCACATAGTAAGACCCTGTAGACCCTCTCCTAAATACAGAAAAAACAAAGACTCAAAGAAACAAACAAACAAAAATTACGGTTTTCTGAGTTGGGAGGAGGAGGGTCCCATGGCCACAGCCGCGGGGCTCCCGCTCCATTTCAGGGCTTCAGCGCAGCTGCAGTCTGCAAATCTTCATGCTCACATGTTTGTGCAAGGCATGCTGGCGTGCAAGACTACAGTGTGAAGGTAACATCCATATCTGGGACAAAAGTGCTCTAGAGTGTGACGGGAACCACGGAGGAGGATGTGGCTTAAGCTAAGATCTTAAAGCAATCCTAGAAAAAGGAAAGTGCCCTGAGACAGGGTGGTGACAGCGATCTGTGATGTATTGTGCTCATTTTGGAAGTTGTCTTTTCAGTCAGCTACTTATCAGAAGCTGTAAATTAGGGGAAGAGATAAGCCTGGTGTGCACCACAGTTTCATTTTTCTCAATCAAGTGATACTTCAGAGTGAATCCAACACACATGCACTCTGCAGTCTACGCCCTCCTCTTCCTTGCCTATTTCTGTCCAGAACTCTTTTTCATCCTGAGGAAGTACCAGAGATGGTGGCGTGAGGCAGGCATAGTCAGAAGGCAGATTTAATATGAAAAGCTCGTGGAAAACACAGGCTCAGGGGGAAGCTCAGCTTCCTCTGAATGCTGGCATTTGCATTGTATGGAGGTTCAGCTGCGAGTCCAGTTAGCAATCAAGAATGACACCACCAACACAAACTGAAGAACTCTTGCCTTGATTTTTTTTAATTTAATATATTTGGTACAGGGTCTTACTGCGCAGCTCTGACTTGCAGTGATCCTCCTGTTTTCAGCCTCCCCAGCGCTGGGATTGCAGGTGCATGCCACCGTGCCTGCTCTTCTTGCTTTGATTTTGACAGAACTCTCTAGTTCACTTGAAAGCTTCTGGTCACTGATCCTGGATTTTCCTTTATAGTAAAGAAGTCCTAAGTAAAAGGCCAGTGGACTACAGGCGGTGCCGCTGCTCGGACTGGCGCCGGAGTAAAGACCATGGGAAGCAGCGGTAATCCAGGCATGCGGGAATTGGTGTCCCGAGGGCTCTCCTCGATGCTGTGTCTCAGTGACATGGGGGGTGGGCAGAGGCGTTAGAGCTGAGAAGGCGGAGTGGGAGATCTACTCCTTCGCGTGAAGCCCTTGAGGGGTGATGCACAGGAGGGCTCAGTAGCAGCTCGCCTTTTCCCCTCCTGGCGTTGGGGCTGCCAGGGACCTAAGCTGCTGGTGAGCTGGATGCAAGCTGGGTGGAAATGGAGCTCAGGGAGCCCTTGGGAGGCTGTGCAGGAAGAAGCAGGGATCCTAGCTGGACAAGGAGACAGAGAAGGTAAAACGAGAGCGGTGGAAAGTCATGCGATGAACTTATCATGTGTCACAGGGATGTTTACAAGGGGCTTGGAATTGCAGTTTTACAGGGACCCAGACACAAAAACTGGGGGCAGAGTGGTGCTTGACCCAGAGACTGAGGACAGGGGCAGAGGCTGTGAGTGCCACACCCGGAACAGGGCTGGAGGGTAAGCCGACCTGCCTTGCTTTGGCTCCCTTTCCTGGTGTTTTAATCACAAATCACAACACTGTGCTCCAGCAGCTTTTACCTTAGGAAGTTATTAGTATATTTTTTTAACCAAATGATAAATTCTAATTTCAGGTAGCACAGCAACTGAAAACATTTGCTTCTGTCCTAGGGCCATTTGGAGAATTAACACAAAAAATAATTTCCAAATAATCTTGTGCTTCTACTGTTCTGCCAACTGCTTGGACTCCAAGAGCAAATGGGATGCTGAGGTTGTGTGCAGACTGGACCCTGGTGCTGAGTTCTACTGTTTTGTTTGGAATGAAGAAAGATTAATTCTAAGTGAGACTACGAATTCTTTTCTGGAGTGTGTCTGAGGCGGAGCCTTTCCTTACTGACACACCTTACTGTTCCAAATCAAGAAGTTTCTTTTTAACTTTATAAATCTGGTTTAATTATCAGGTTTTGATGTTTTGGTGCTTAGCATTGTATCAGTCAGAATAAAGCCAACAATACAGAAGAAGTAACTGTTTTTGTATAAATGTGATTAAGTAGAACTTCAAATATAATGTTTTAAATATAGTGTGTAGTTTCAATTAAGTCTTCATTTTTTGCACTTTAGCAGAAAATATGTGAGGTTAAGATACCTGCTCATGAGCCAGAGTCAGGGACGATGTCCAAGGCCCTTCCACGCATGACCCTATGTCCACCCACCATGGCCACATACCACATTCCTCAATGAGGCATTTTTCAACAGCTTTAGGCTCCATAAGTGTTTAGAATCGCTTGGAAATTAAATTTCATGCCTGTATTTCTTTCATCCCTGCAAAAAATTGATTATCTTGGAATTCAGTCAACAACCGTGACAGTTCACATGTGAGAATTTTTCAGTTAGGTGTGTAGTAGCACCTGGTTTATCTATTTTTAGCTTTTGGTTTGCTTCTTCAATGCTGGGAACAGAACATAATGACTCACACACCCAGGCCGGCTTTCTACCCCTGAGTTACACCCTCAGCCCAGGATCGTTTAATTTTTCTCAGCTAAAGAAGTCAAACATGAAAATCTGTCATTGTACTCTCCCAAATCCCTTGTTTCTAGCAGGGAAAATTCACTTGACTCATGATTCTTTTCTGGCAAACCTGGCCTCTGCCTCAGGTTCATCCCAAGAAATCATTCTAGATGGCCATGTCAGCCCATGGTTACTAAAAGACAAGAAGGAAATTAGTTTTCATTCAGGCCCTAGAATTATACATTTGAAAGAATAATGTGCCATCTTCAAATGTCTCTGTGACCCCCTTATAGCCAAAGATTAAGATGAATATTAAGAGTCTTCGTTTCACAAGTGTATGTTCAAATTAGACCAGAATTATGGCCATTTCTTAAGCATTAACTACAAGAAATACACAGAACCTGAGCTATTAATAAAATAGACAGAACATCTTTCCGTAGGGGTCCACAGCATTTTAAAGTATGGGGCAGGCTGGCCAGATAGCTCAGTGGACTAATGAGCCTGCTTTGGCAGAGCACAGGGGCTGGGCTTAATCCCCTGTGTGCTATGCCGGCCCCACCTCCGGGGCACACTGAGATGGTGATTGAGACTGGGCATGGAGGCGCCTGCCTGTAATCCCAGCTCTTGGGAGGCTGAAAACAGGAGGATCACCGCGAGTCCAATCTGTGTAGTGAGACCCTGAACACCCTGTAGACCCTGTCCTAAATCCATTTACAAAAAAGTATCATGTGGTGCTGATCTTTGGATAAACATTAAACAGTTACATCATGATTTTACACTGTGAAACTATCAAGAGCCTCAGATGCTGTGGAAATAAAGTGGGAGAGCACCGCTTATAGAGGCGCGGTCAGAGAAGAGAGAAGGCCTAGCTGGGGAGCAGCTCCACCCGAGGACAGGCGCAGGCGTGAGAGCCAGCCCTGGCGCTGTGCCTCTGCCCCTGCGTGCAGGCTGGGATCGCAGCCGTGGATGAAGAGGCCACTCCCCAGAGCTTGGAGACAAGCACATGAGGCCTACCTTAGGGCCAGAGGAAGGCCAGCATCTGGGAAACCTCCAGGTAAAGCAAGAGCCTGTGCAAGGTGTCGATGGGCCACTTAGGGAACAAACTGAGGAGCCCTTGGGTGGCACATTGTCTGCAATAATCAGTGATGGTCCACTGGCTCTCCATGTCCCTGAACTGTGCAGGGGGAGGCCAGCCGCAGTGCTGTGGACAGCGAGGTGAGGAGGCAGAGGTGACATAGCTGGAAATAGTGCTGCAAGGAACAAGATGAGTTCTGTAAAGTTTCATTAAAAAGGGGGACTATCGGATGACTTCCTGGGTTCCCAGGGCTGAGACTCCTGCCAGGAATGCACCGGGATCCAGCTGGAGCTCTGAGTGGATCCCATAAATAGCTGGCACGCCATCGCCGTATTTTTTGCCACGTATACTTCTGCCACGTTTCCTTTTTCTTTTTATTAAGAAACAAATACCAATGGGACAGTTTCAAAGCTGATTAGTAGGACAGTTTCAATAATGAATACACTGTGCATTGTTATCTTCTTAGTGGCTATCCACAGTACAAGAAGCAGACAGGATATCCTGTCCAAACACTATTACTACAAATCTTTCTTCTCATTGAGTTAAGTGAAAGTAGCTGTATATTATCTATCATAACTATTCTGTATATACAAATTCAAAATGGTCCTTCCTTAGCATCCCCTTTCTTTGTTTAGTCCTGTCAGAGATGGGTATTCTATTGGCATCTAAATACTATAGGTACTTGAATTCAGCAAAACAATCCAACACAGTCCAGCAGTCCACAATAGTAGTGGGTTATCCGCAGAAGTTGTGAACTTGACCCTTTCACAGCTCAGCATATGAATATGGCTTTACTTTATATACCTTGTTTTTATACTTTTCTGCTGGATGGTTAAGACCAAAGTAAATCAAGACCTATATAACAAAAAATGTAACTTTTGTATCCGACAAGGTCAGTCAAGTCCCCTCAGGATTTGTCCTGTAGCCTGTACCGCACTTTGTAGATCCTTTGTCAGTGTCAGCCATGTGCATGAGTAGCAAACGCTGAGATCACGTCTCCACTTAGAAAGTACATTATTGTGTTCTAAATGTGAAGTCATATATTCTAAAATGACACAGTTCCACAAGAGGAGAATTTGCATTTGGAATATTAACATGGAATTAGATTAATGAAAGTGTCGTTACTGAAGTTGGCCAAATAAAATTCCTAAATCAATAGCCTATCAGTAGTAGCAACTTGCTTGGCACTCACATTCAGAAGCAGAAGTTCACACATGGAAGCAGAGTAAAAAGAGATCCAGGGTTCCGTGCTCCCTGCACATCGAAGCTTTGACCCTCCAGTGGCTTTGGGTAGAGAAAGCGTGTTGAGAGAGGCGTGGTCCTTCCAATCCGCTCAGTGTCCTACTAGAAAGGACTGATGCTAGAAGGGACTCTGGCTGAACATGGCCAGGGTACCTCAGGCCTCTAAAACCTGAGCAGAAAGCCCTCCCTATGTGCTGAACTTGCTGTCACTTTGGTGGTGGCCTGGCCAGCAGAACTCTGACAAAATGAATGTGTGGTCTGCAAGTCAGCCCCTCAGTGGTATTGCTTATACCCCATGAGATTAATGCGAAGATGTTTCTGGAAATTGCAGGCTCCCAAGTCAGTCTGCATGGTCTGTGCTACATGTGCAAGAAACTCACTTTTTGTTTTCCCAGACACAGATAGTTCTCCGCAGACATAGTGAGCAGCTACAGGTACTCTCATGGGTCAATAGCATCAATACAGATATCGAAGTTCATTTTCTGTCTTTATCATGATTGGCCCAAACTTACCCATGGTTCTGAAAATTCTAGCTCATCCTTTCTGCACTTCAAAAAGAATCGGAAGTCTTTACTTATGCATTTTCTTTTCTTATTCATTTAGTACTAAAGGCTGTCCAGTCTGTAAAAAGATGCATCTGTAGAGAGATTCACAACTGAAGGGAGAAGTTGCAAAATAAATTTGGAAAAGTGGAACGTGCTAAGTACTTTAGAACAAAACCAACAGAGCCAGTAAAACACAAAGGAGGAGGACAGCAAAGGGAAAGCTACCCTTGGGAGGACTGGCCCTGGGCAGGAGCAGAGTGCAGTCCTTTGGGTGGGTGTGAAGACGCTCCTGGCTATGGCGGACATCACCTCTGTGTGCTGGGAGAGGAGAGAAATCCGCATCCAGATCTAACAGAACTTATTTTCCAATTCTCAGAGCTGGGGGTGACATTTGTTAGCTTCTTTCATTAAAAATGGCAACTCATATTTAGCTCATTCATATTGATAACAAACCTTTGCTATTGTAACTGACATTGAGAAAAGATATAATTACTTTTAAGGGAAAATAGAAAATATGTATAATAAAATATATGCTATAAATATGATGACTTCCATCTAAAACAGTTCTTGCAACCTAGCTTCATGCTGTGCTGTGCATAGAATGTAATTTCAATGGGCAGTTAAGACGACTAAGAATCACCTTGTTACAATAAGACACTGTCTGGAACACCCACACGCCCGTAACCAGCAGTTTTGTAGCCAATGCGTTCAAGGGCCTTGAGTGGTCTGGTGGGGATTTGCTTATCTCTTTTCCACTGTGGGGCTTTGGCCTAAATGCTCCATGAGCCACGAACCATTCTCGAGTTCAGGCAGCGCGTGAGATAGTTCACAGCTGGGTCCTTTCCTCCGCTTACTTTGGCCTTGCCCCATCGTCTCCTTGTCTACGGCACTTTCCAATGTGTTCAACAAAACTTACATGTGCACAGTCTGCAGCTTCTCTGCTAGTTTTGCAAGTTTATTGAACCTGTGCAAACACCTTACTTCTAAAACAGTAATTGAGACTTCTGCCACAGTTATTACTGATGTATAATCTAACTTTATTCTCCCTGACAGGAGTTTCAGAATTTAGTTTGAGACTAAATTTTCCTATCATCTTCCAAGGTGAGTCACTCCTGTGAGTTTTAATATTTAGTTTTCTGTTCCCTGGAGTCTGCAGTTTCATGGTGCACACGCCACCACAAATGGAAGGTTATCAGTAAAGGACTCTTTGGCAGTCATCAATGACCAGCTTATCACGTTAACCTGTCTGAATGAGCGCAAACCTTGCCAATAGCATGCACGGAAGAGTAAGCTCCAGGTATAATTGCAATCTTGTTTAAAATATAATTGCAAATTCTTAAGGTATATTTCGAAAAAACTAGTAAATTGATTATATCAATTTTAAATTAACCTACATACAGTATTTTGAGCAAAGATATTTTAGGCATATGTGATAATTTATATCACTTTGAAGTATCCAGAGAGAGCGAACTAAAATCTTATGTATTTTCAACCTGCCTAGTGGAGGTATATTTAATATTTTCTTATATACATGCAATAAAGGCTGATTTAGTTGGTTTAGTTTCATTTTAAGGCCTCTTTTTTATTTCATACTATGAAGTTACTCTGAACAGAATTTAGCCCTACAATGTATAGTATTGCTTGTCTCTGTATTTCATTCTTTCAAGGCCGCCATCTTTGGTACTTAGCCAAGTGTGAGGTGCTGGGGGTTCTCTTTCGAATCTTCCATTGACTTGGATTGATCCATGCTGTTAAAGTGTCACTGGGAGTTCATGCAGATGTGACCCATGTCCCCTATCCTTCCTCTGTGCTTAACAGGATGACAAATGTCAACTTTGTAAAAAAATTATTTATTTTTTAACATATTTTTGTACAGGGTCTACAGAGTCTCACTACGCAGATCTGACTCGCAGTGATCCTCCTGTGTTCAGCCTCCCAGCTGCTGGGATTACAGGCACATGCCACCAGGCCCAGTCTCAATCGCCATCCCACATGCCTTGGGGCGGGGCCAGTATGGCATGTCGGGGATTGAACCCTGGTCCCTGCATCTGCCTAAGCAGGCACATTAGTCTGCTGAGCTATCTGGCCAGCCCAAACATCAGCTTTTGAAGATGGCTTAGAATGAAAAGCAAGTGGCTTGCTAGCAACTGTTCAAAGCCTGTTTCAGTCAGACATTGAGCCAGGAGGTTCTACTTACCAGAGGAGGCTTAGAGCAGATCTTACAAAGATACACCATGAGCTAAGGATTGCCATTTAGATATGTTGTAAATTGTCTTAAAATATCCCTTGTATTTGTAGTTCAGTAAATGCAGTGTATATAGTTTATGCATTCAGGGAAGGTCAAATCCTAACTATAGAAGTGACAGCAGAATAGTCAAAAATTGAACAAATAATTGCATTTCATAGATGTATTGATAATTAATTCCCTGTTATAGTTCCTAATTAAATAATTACAGCAATCTATCTTAAAATGTACTGATAGGTGAAACGTTTTAAATTTCTAAGTGCATTCCAATGTTTACAAGGCTTCCACGTTATGTAAAACAGACATAAAAATTCATTTTCATGCATTTTTGTACACATTCTGATTAAATGGTTTTGCATATTTTAAGAAATAGACTAGAATATAAATATAAATTTGCAAATATAGTATAAATACAAATAATAGTAATATGAATATAAATTTATAATATGAATATAAAGTATGTACTATATAACATATAAATAAAATTCAAAATGTAAATTATGCAATTTATAATTATAAATGATATTTTATAAATTTAAATACAATATATCAATATAAATTATATATCATAGTGATAGAAATATGAATATGTAAATATAAAGACTATAAATATAAATAGACTGAAATTCGAACTAACGTAAAAAACTTCAAAGAATTTTAGATGTTAGAACTTTTTTTAAAACTTGAACTAAAATACACATTATCCTGGGAATATTTTTGGTGCCAAGAATCGAACTCAGGACCTTGCACTTGCCAGGTAGGCGCTGTGCCGCTGAGTGGTGTCTCCAGCCCTTTACGGTTTTTTTCTTCTTTTAATCTGGTTTACATTAAGTTAGCCGTTCCCAGTTCCGAGGAGTCAGAGCGTCTGAGGCGAGGCCCCAGCTCCCCAGCGGCTGCCCCGCCGCCCCTGCGCTGCTGGAGGGGCAGCAGCCGTCTCTGGCGTTGCCTTTCTAACCTGCACACACCGAACGCCTCGGTGAACGGACGCTGCCAACTCTGCCCCCCGGAACACGGCGCCAACCTCGACCCTCACTGGGAGAAGGGGAAGTAGGCCCTAAAGAGGCGAAGAAGCCGCCCAAGGGCCCCTGCCTAATAAAAATTGAAATTTGGATTGGATTTAGGTTTGTGTGATTCTTCAGAGCATAATCTTTTTTCTTCGGCCAGTTCCCTTCGGACACAAAGGCGGAAGCTCTTCATGCATTTCATTGGTGAAAGCTACGTGGAGCACACTTCTTCGAGGTGCCACAAGGCCGCGGCCACGGATATGTTTCCGGAGCTTTCCACGTGACTCACTTCACGGCAGTTGCTGATGTCTCTGCGCATCTCACACCATAACCACTTTTTCCGTTTGATTCGCGGTACCTTTCTGAACTGAGAGCTTGAATTGATGGACAGTTATGTACTAGTTTTGACATTAACCCAGTTTCACAAATCACTTTTTCCTTTTTAATATTTGTGTGTGTGTGTGTGTGTGTGTGTATACTATGCAACAAAATAGTAGAAACAACAAATATGTCATTCAACATTCAAAGTTTTTATTCGTCTCAAACTCTGATTTAAAATTGTGAGTTAATTACCGCATTCCTAATCTCTTTATTCCTTTGTCAGGTTCTCAGACAGTAGTTGGCTTCCACGAGTTTCATGCTGCTTTGGGTGGGAGAGGACGACTGCCCGCACACAGAGCTCGAGCGCGGGCGTACAGCAGCGGCACGCTGGGCCGCAGAGCCTCCTGGCTTGGTCACCCAAGGCGAAGTGGTGGCACCTGGTGCTACAGGCAAACCATAACGCTGTAGACTCCGAGGTCCCTTGGAAGTACTCACAAGCGCAAAGAACTCCCACCACAGGGAGAATCTGCACCCCATGGTCATTCAAGTTGAAACATTTAACAAATATCTAGGAGTCATATTCCATGGGAGTGAACCCAGTGAATTACTTTTATTTATCTACTTATCTGTTTTTTTTTATCTTCACTATTTGAGATTTTATTGGGTGTGTTGAAGATCAGTACACGTGATTCACTTTGCACACAATTCTTAACACGCATACCAAAAAAGCCATGTATTGTTTTTCAGTTGTTCCAGTGACTCTCCAGCTTCAAATTTAGAGGCAATTTTCTGTAAGAGGATTAAGTCCCAGTGTCTTCAAGTGCTGACACAGTGTTACTTAAGTCCCGCCAAGTCACAGTTTTGTATCATAGCCACTGTATACGCACATTGTTGATCTTTCGCAGCACATTAAGAAAGTGAGGCCACCGCACTACCACCACCACAGATGTTACAGAGAGCACACGGTTCTGACAGGGCAACCGTTAGAAAACAGTTCTACTAAAAGCATGGGAATAGAAGTCATTTGAAGTATCCATGGCACATTAAATGCATGACTAATTCCAAACTGCCATTTAGTATGCTCTGTACTGCAGGATATAAACTACCCCCCACCTGTGCAATGTTAGCTGACACCCAAGGCAGGCAAAGCCTGCCATAATTCAATGTCCCACTATTTCTGGTTGTACCACAAAATAAACAACCAGAGGATGATTTTTACCTCTAAAACAAATTACTTATACTTAAAAAATGCAATGAGGTGGGATTCCTTCCTTTTTAAAAATATTTCTAGAGCTACTAAAAAACTTGCATCTACAAAATAGTTGTAAAAATATTTCTTGGATTGCATAAGAGGGGAGACAAGGAGCACTGAGAAGACATGGTGTCTAGGCTTCTTTCTCTTCTGCTTCATCTGAAGCTGCGCTCTCCTTGTTTTCAGTTTCCATTTTCTGCAGGTAAATCTCCCTTGGATTTCTTTTTTCTTTCTTTCTTTCTTTCTTTCTTTCTTTCTTTCTTTCTTTCTTTCTTTCTTTCTTTCTTTCTTTCTTCTTTCTTTCTTTTTGGAACTGGGGCTTGAACTCAGGCCCTTGTGCTTGCCAGGGAAGGGCTTATTCTACAGAGCCATCTCCCTGCTCCTCTCTTGGATTCTTGATTAGTCACTTCAGCCTGTTTTCCCTTGGCTCCCCTTGTCCCTACGGCTGGCACTTTTTTTGTCGCAAGATTTATCCTTGCCCACTGACTTTTTTGGCTTCATTTCCACTTTAGCTGGAACAGGTTCAGCCCACAGCCTCGCCCACCTCCTTCTGGGCTCCTCCTCTGCCGCCTCAGCCTGCTGAGCTGACCTTCCTCTTGGGCATCCTGGCGGCGCAGGGCATGTGTTGAAGCTGCCGGCGAGGCGCGGGAGCCTCGTGGAGCTGCTTAGCTGCCGTTCTTCCTGTGCCAGAGCTGCTAGGACTCAGCCAGGAAGGTGGGAGACTGAATTACTGTTAAATCCAAGAATAGGAGGGAGCAATTTTAAGCTGACGCAGTTCTGGTCAAGGTGCTACCGAGTGGTCTTTGAAGAACGCCCATTGCTGTCACATATTCCATGGCTCTTTCTGCTGTGCACTCCCTGTATTAGCTTTGTGTTTTCCTTGTTGAGAATTTAAAAAGCACACCCCCCCCTCTGAGCACACTAAGCATTCATTGCGCAAGCATGACTTATGTACACCATCATGTAATTACACATAAATTGTGTTAATTCTAAAAATGAGAATGAACTCCAGATAATTTACCAAAGAAAGGAACAGGGGTACATGTCCTTTGAAAATAGCCACGCTCATCTCACACGGGAGGGGGTGGCCCTGCCCCTTCTTGAGAGACCACTGGGTGAGCAGGGTGGCTCCTAAGCCGCCTGCAAGAGGCATGACTCTGGCATCCGACAGTGTGCTAAAAAGTGCAACAAAAACTTTACTTAACAGAATAGAACTGGATAGCCACATTCTCAGCTCTGATTTATTACTACTATTTCTGCCTTGCAGTGCCCCGCCCTGGGGGCCGTGTTTCATGCCTGTGGTTTGTGTGACAGTATGTTTTGGAGCTGCGGAGGAAGTGCCTTAGACTCCTTCCTACCAGGGCATCAATCAGAAAGCCCGGAGTGGTGCCTGCAAGGTACCTGGGGCTCCGAGATCTTTTCCTTTTATTATTGGAGAGGGATCCACAGGATCCAGGCACAGCCGCGGCTCTCAGGCCATGTAATGACAGAGAGAAGACAGCGCGGCCTGTCGGGCCCTTTCTGCTCGGTCTGCTGTGGCCTTTCTGAGCCCCTGTCCCCTAGGTTCAGCTTCTCTTCTACGCAGTGTGGCTCTAATCTGGCTACTTTCTCCTCAGTGCAGACTGACACTAATGACATACAATTGTTCCCTTCCACGAACCTTCCTTTTTTTTTTTGCAGTGCCAGGGATTGCACTCCAGACTCTGCACTTGCCAGGCAAGCACTTATTACTGAGCTATCTCCCACCTGAACCTTGCATTCTAAGGAAAACTCGGATATACAACTTCTAATGTGGACATCTCAGATATCTGGCAACTGAGGCAACAGGGTTGGCCATTCCGTTGTACACCAGACTGGAAACTGCAGAAAATCTCAGGTCCCCTTACTGCAATCTAGTTACCAAGAGAATTTTATAAAACTACAGGTATTTCTGCTACTTTCTCACTCTGTAATATTTTATGTGTTTCCTACGTACCTTGGTATGTGCACTGAATGTGCCTTTTGGCACTTCTTTTTATTTTTCTCTTTTATTTCTCCAAAGATTAGACTGTGGCTCTGCTGTTTACAATTTTGCTTTTCTTTCTTCCACGGAAAGAATGTGCACAATGATACTGATGTTCGAACCCTACAGCACGGTGACTGCCACTTTATATCCAAGAGAGCTGACTGTGTCACTATAACACACATAAATGGAAAAGAAGTCTTACAAAACTCTGGAGCTACCATTATAGGAAGAGCGAGGAAGAAATGCTTATATCAAATAAGCAGGATTCCAGAATCTGAGTAGGCAGTAAAATTTTAAATGACCTATATGAAGGCATTGTATTATTCCACTGTAAGAAAACAGAAAGTAAAAGACAACATAAAAGGCAATGGAAAGAAGACTAGATCTATTTATTACATATAAATTTTATGTCGGACACACTAAAGACCCTGAATGACTTACCTAGTAGAGTTTGGCCCAGTGTCCTGTAAGAAGGGGTGATTATGTTCTCTGCCTCACTAGGGGAACAGACTGAGGCTAAACAGCTTTGCTTGCATCAAGAGACCATGCCCTGGGGGGAGGAAGACTCAGGATTTGAACCCAAGGCCCCTCGATTGGCAGCAGGAACTTACTTTCATTGGAGCTTCGCTCTGCAGGAGCTTTCGCACCGACTGTGTGTTTCAGACCAACAGTAACCCTGTTCTCTAAGGGACTAAGTGTTTTCTTAGCGAGGAAACACCGAGAATCACAGTGAATGACCACGTCCCTCTTCTCCGCGAACTCCAGAGGCCGGCTGGGGGTGGCAGCTGCGAGGAGCACCGGAGCTCACCCCAGGAGGCGGACCCCCTACAGTCGCTGCAGCGCCAGCCTTGCCCCTCTCTGAAGCAGGAGCTGCCGGCGGCTCAAGTCCTGCTGCTCTGTGATCAGCACGCAAGCGTCACGACCACATGGAACTGTTTTGGGAAAGTTCCGAGTAAAGTGAGCACTGTGTGTCCGCCTGTTGCTCTCTCGTCCCGCAGGGCGCCTCTCCCCGCCCCAGCTTTGGCTGTGTCCTCCCACCTCCCGGGCAGGCCTGGACCGCACTCGCTCTGCGGTCACCGCTCCTCGTCTTTGAGGGATGCCACCCTCCTTGACGTAACGTAAGAGCATCAGCAAAGCTGTCCACTTTTCAATAAGAGAACTTTCTGAAGTGCCCCTGGGGACTAGGTTACACACAAATAGAATGAGAGCATTGCGAAAGGGTGCTCCAGACACCAACCCAGAAGTAAATGTGGATGAAGTATTACCCTGTCGTAGCAGAGAACGTTTAGAAATTTAAAGTTGCGATCGCTCTTCCGTCCTGGAGTCCAGCTTGCGGCCGTAGGTCATGTCAGCCGCCAGTCAGCGTTTGTGACGTGTCTGCTCACACTTGCCCGCAAGGGCTAGGAGCATCAGCAGGTTGCAGAAACAAAGCCCCAGAGCGAGACACCTGGGAGGCCCCTCGTGTTGCGAACCCGGTACACACAGTAGGGTCCCGCGGGGCAGGAGATGCACCATCACTGGAGGGTCAGTCAGAAGCAGATGCAGTGTCACAGCGCCTTCGTGCCTCGGCTGCTGTGCGCTCTCCACCAGCACTATAAACCGAGCAGGCTAATGGGCCTTTGTATAATTAAGGAAGTTGGAAACAATGAACTCATAGAAAATTCCATCAAGGTTAGGAATTTTTTCTGAAAGTGTTAAAGTTACCTTCCATTAATGAGTTGGTGAAAAGCGAGCAATAAAAGTAATTCATCAAGGGGAGTTACAATGCAGCTTGTTCCTAAATCAAACAAAACTACAGAGGTTATTTTTAATTCACATCTGTTCGGTCCCCTCTCCTGCCCTTCCTCTTCTCTCCACTACCTTCTCTTTCCCTCATCTTTCTTCTCCTGCTACCTGCTTCAGAGGTCTACTGCAAGAGTAAATTACTAACGAAGCCTACAAGAGAAAGACCCTGTGGTGGCGAGGCAGAGACCCCTGCGTGCTGCAGTCCCAGCGAAGCGGGTGTGAGGTGCGCACTGCCTGTCCTTACCCTGCCATCCACCCATGGCCGGTAGAGAGCGCAGGACTGATGATGCAGGTGAAACGCCTGTCCGGTTGCTGAGCCGCCCTGCAGTGCCTCACATGGTGTCACGTGGGCATTCTCTTAGAGCCTGTGCACTGTGACTGACTAAGGGACAACGTGTCTCCTGTGACTGTACAGTTATTTAGTAGAAGTCTGTGTAGTGACTGCCGGCTGACTGTGCTAGCACTTATGAACTGTCACCACTTGCCTCAATAATCTCAATGGTTGGCATTAAAATCTTATAGGCTAGGAAGATAGCTCGGCCCTCTAGGCACCTGCCTGGCAAGTGCAAGGACCTGGGTTTGATCCCTACTATCGTATGCTGTGCTGGCCCCAGAGTCCCGGGTGCCTGGTGCTGGCCACTGAAACTGAGCATGGTGGTGCATGCCTGTAATCCCAGCACTGGGGCAGCTGAGACAGGAGGATCACTACAAGTCAGAGCTACATAGAGACCCTGTATCAAGTAATTAATTAATTAAAAGAATCTTATTTTCTACTTAAGGAAACTCAAGTGAGTGTTCAATTGGCTAGCCTAAGGTGACAATGAAAGAAAGAACTGGGCTTCAAACCCAGGGTTATCTCTCCTATAATACTACATTTTACTCTGCTATAAAATCCTGGTTCCTAATGTTCACAAAAATGAGCTGCTTTATCACTTTCTTGAGGACCTACTCAATATCTTTTAAAATCCAAAATTTTCCATGAACCTACAACTGTGGTTGCATTGCCTGCCTCAGCAAAGTCTATTATTTTGCTTTAAATAATTTTATTAGAATCTGATAATGATTAAATGCAACCTACAAGAAGCATAAATACAGCTTGCACAAGTGGAGCTGGGGTTGTTGTTCTGAGGTCAGCGGCCTGGTCAGGTGGAGTGTGCTCTGTCAAGAGGAGTGCCGCCAGTCACAAGGGACACGAGCTGTGCTCCCGAGCTTGTGTGAGGGAGGGCCGGCAGCCCAGGGCCAGACAGCTGCCCCCAGGCAGTGGTCACCCTGATGCAGCGGCCCACAGTGAGGCCTGACACATGGCAGGAGAGAAAGCAGAGGTGCTTCCTTCTGGTCATGTGAACAGAAAGCGCAAGAGCGCAGGCGCTGCGCATCATCCCCCCGGGGACTGTCTGCGGGGCAGAGCTCGTGCGGAGTTTGTCGCCCACCATTACGGCTATTCGGACCCAGCTGAGATGCAGTTGTGTGGCCCTCGTCCTGTCCACACACACTAGGCATGCCTGGAAAACCTGATCGCCCCATGAACACTCATGAGGGTTAAACCAGGCCAGGTCTTGCCATCAGCGCCCGTGCAGTGAAGCCAGCTCTGAGCCATGCCCAGCATCCAACTCTGCCACAGCTGAGACTGAGCCTCAACGGCATGAGACAGGAGTAGAGAGCTTTGTTGCTGAACTGTATTTCTCATCGAATTATCATTTGGCATAAAGATTTGGTATCCAGTGTACCTATCAGGGTCATCTTTCTAAACTTCACTTGCTCAGATCTGAGTTAGAGATTTGTGTGGGTGTACTCTGAGGGGCTCCTAGCTGATTCTAATACTCACTTGTGAGTAAATATCAAAACTTTTGTAAGAAGGAAAACTGTTAATTTCCCTACATATGAATATGCAAATATATATGAGAATATTTACATGCACACTACATATAGACAAATGTGCATGTGTGTGCACACGCACACACGCGCGCACACACACACACACACACACACACACACACTCTTCAGCCACGCTATCACCTTTTTCTACCTTCCTGGGACTTTTCAACTCCACTTGTCACTCAGTCTCTGCCTGGAAGGCAGCTAGAGAAAAGTCCTTAGCTACTCCTGCCCGTGGCTGTCACACCCTGTGTGACCCCTTTTCCTGGAGTGGGGACACGGAACATGGCAGCAGTGAGGGACACTCTGCCAAGGCCAGCTAGAAGAGATGGGGCTCTGTCCTGTTGGTCCTCCTGCCAGGCGCTTCTCTGTCCTTCACTATGCCAAAGCCAAGCGGCCCAGCGACCGTCTCCATGAAGAGCCGCGTGACTGAGCCCGAGGGCGCCTCCTGCATTGCCAGCGAGAAGCTCAGGTTCTTGGTCTAAGAGCCTGTAAGGAAGTGGATCCTGCCGTGACCGTGAGGATTGTGTCGTGTGCGGGCTGACGCCTAGGTCGAGGCAACGGCAGCCACTCCCAGGGACTCCATGTGAGGTGGCCTGAAGCGGAGGGACTGCCCAGCTTCCTGACTCTGGAACTGCATCAGTGAGTACCTCCGTTTGTTATGCAGCACACACAACACCCAGACACCTCCACCAGGGCACGCCCCATTTCAGATAAATTGTGGGAATCTGTCTTCCTTCAGTCTATGGGTCAGTACTTAATCTCCATCCGGCCCTGCGCTGAGTGAATACTGTGGTGTCCGTGGGAGGTCACTGTCGGTACTTTACACGGAGATGCTCCAGAGAACAAAAGCACATGATCAACACGCAGGAGCAAGGCTTAGTGAGGGCTCATCTGGGGACACAGGGAGGAAGGCTGGCTCACTAGTGGGATAACCACTTCCCGGCTGTGAAGGGGCTGGATGAGCCCGAAGACAAGGTTGAGCCTGGCAAGCGAGTTCATTCAGTTGTTTGACTAAAACGTTTGTTTTTCCATCACATAACTAAATACCCCAAGGCTCAAGCAGAGTGACCTTTAAGTGCCAAGAGGTCCCCTTGTGACCAGTGGGGCTTGAATCACAACTCAGATCCATGTTACTACAGAGCTTACTGTGTGTGCTTGGTCCTGCATCCCCTGTGGCCGGCGCCGCTCTGGTGTGGTGGGAACCAGCGCAGAATTCTTATCACCCTTAATTGCTCTAGAGTCACGATCGTGCAGCGGCTCTCAGCTTTTGGTGCTCACTGTAGTCCGCAAGGATCCTCAAGAACTCCAGATGACTACAGCCCTTCCCAGAGCCATGAGCCCAGAATGTCCTGGGGTTGGCGGAGGCGTCTGTACATCTACATCTGGCTTGGTGATTGCAGCTTGTAACCACCCTTGAGATGAGCATGCACGGGAGGCAGCTGGCAGATAGAAGACCACACAGGGCCTTGGGGGCGGGAGGGGCGTGCAGCACAAGGCCCAGCTTTCCTGCACAGGGCCAAGAGAAGCCAGGACATCTGCATTTTCTTCAAATGGCTCAAGTAATTTTTGTTGGGAAGGTTTAGGAACTACCAGCCTGACCCATTTTCAAAATGACAGGCTTGTCTTCTGGTGCTCATGGTAATGCCTCATTTCTTTGATTAGAGCATCTTCTAATCACTGGGGCTTGACATTTGGAGTTTAGCATTACCTCCTGATGGCTAGAGAAGTGGTTTGTTGAGAGCAACTTATCAGGACTCAAAAGTGGATAAGGTTGGCGAGCGTTCCTACCGGTCTCTCACCGACACTGGGAATAACAAATGGAGAGGCACTGCTTTCTTAGGTATTGCCTACAATGTGCAAGACTAACAAGTCATTGTCTTGCTGCTTTTTGTGTACCAGGGAGGCTCAAGGATATCAAATATTTATATATAGTCTGTTCAGTCATCTGTCTTCCCTTTCAGCAGAGAGAGCTTCTTACTGTAACCTACTTAGCTCTGTGAAACAGAAGGAGCATACAATGCTTGTTCAGAAAGTGCCCTGCTTTTTCTATGAAAATGGCTAATGCATCCATGGGCTCTTGAGTATTTCGGAGTGGATATATATTTTGTAGCTGTTGAAATAGGTATAGGGACATGATTTAAGACAGGAAGTAAAAAGTAAATTGCTCAATTAAATTTACAGAGGGAAATCTGGGGAGAAAGTAATTGCCTGGTCTGGAGCCTGCCAGGACGACAGCTCTTGTTCATAGCCGTATGAAGCAGCGAAATAGGAAATTCGTAGTTCTCCAGTCCAGCTCCATCCCAGCCCCTGTGCTGGAATGCACTGCGCTAACGTTCTTGTTGCCATGTACAGCTCAGGTGGGAGAGAAATGTATTACAAGATTTATAGAAAAAAAGGCACGTGGGTAGTTCACAACTCGTAATTCAAAAGCCATGGAAACCAGAAGATGTCCCCAAACAGACATTATTCTTCCGTCCCAGAGTATTTTAAGCTGTGCAATACGGGAACCAATGGCTACCAGTCAGGCCTTGTCTTGAGCTATGCACTGGGCAAGAAAGATTACACTCAGAATTCACAGGAAATGGAATGTGTGATCCTATTTCATAATTCAAGAAGCAGAGCTCACATATATAATTATTGTGGTGGGCATAATAGCCATCAAGCAATTGCTCAAAAGCACTTTATTTCCATCATCACTATATTGTTTCTCATTTATCTTGCAATTACTCATTTTAATTTTGTCATTATATGGTAGAATCAGCTACTCTTTGGTTCTGTGAGTTGTAACACATGTGCAGATGTGTGGTCACTCTTCTGCCATCGGGAGGGGAAGAGGTTTATCACCCCAAACTGCTCTGTGTATGTTTTTATAGTGATGCTCCAAATGCCTGAGTCCCTAAGGACCACTCATCTGCTTTCCAGTTCTGTAGTTTTGTCTTATGGACAATGTTGTAAAAGGGGATTGCTAGATTGATGACCTCTGAAGCTGGCTTCTTCCACCTGGCCTAAGGACGTGGGGGCTGTCTGGGCTGTGTGCATTGATAGTTTGCTCTTCAGTGCGGCTGACTGGCATGCCACCATATGCATGTACCCTGGCTTGAGCATTCACTTGTTCAAGGACCTATGGGTTGTGTCAAAGCTTTGCCAACAACAAGAAGTGGCAGTAAATACTTCTGTATCCAAGAGTGACACTTTGGGCACACTTAGAGACTTAATGTCCCCCTTTGTGAGGAACTGACTGGTTGTTTAGTGCTATGGTGGTTCTGCTGGTGGGAGAGCCAGGCTCTGTAATCACCCTCCCAGTGTGCAAAAACTTTCATCACCCCACCTTTGCTTTCCCCATGAGCTAGTAATCTTCAGCTCCTTTTCCTATCATCCTTGCACTTCCTTGGGGAAGTTCTGCTCAGATCTGCTCACGGTTCCTATTTTATTTGTTTCCTTGCTCTGTAATCTGAGAATTCCTTTATCTTTATATGGATTCTGTTGGCTATATGATTTTCAAATACTTACCCTGGTCTACATTTTGTCTTTCAATATTTTAATAATGTCTTTTAAGTTTATTTCTTTTTTATTCATTTATTGAGAAAAGAAAATAACAATGAAACAGTTTAAAAACAGGTTAATAGGACAGTTACAATAATTAATACAATGCATATTGTTGTTTTTATAGTAGTTATTCAAAGGACAACATGTAGATATGATGTCTTAAACCTTTCTTCTCAGTGAACTAAGAGAAAGTAGCTCTCTATATATCCCTATCTATCTATCTATCTATCTATCTATCTATCTATCTATCTATCTATCTATTACTGCAAAATGGTTCTTCATTTATATTCCCCTTTTTTGTTTTGTTTTGTCAGAAATGGTGCTCCACTGCTGTTAGAGAGGCTGTATTTGGAGAAGTCTTTAAAGGACCTTTTCATACTTGATGCCAGTCCAAAGATTGTAGGTACTTGAGTTCAGCAAAATAACAAAATATAGTCCAGTAGTCCATAGTAGTAGTGGGTTATCAGCAGAACTGGCAAGGTCAGAAGTTGTTGACTTGAGCCTTTTACAGCTCAGCATATTAATATGGCTTTACTTTTTATACCTCGCTTTTATACTTTTCTGCTGGATGGTTAAGACCAAGATAAAGCGCAACCTACCTAACTAAAAATGTAACTTTTGTATCTGACAAGGTCAGGCAACTCCCCTTAAGATTTACCCTGAAACTCTCTACCACAGTTTGCAGATCTTTTGTTGGTGTCAGCCACCTAGATGAGCCACGGCAATTGCATGACCAATTTGCCCTCTGTGAAAGCCTGAGAGAATGTTTTCTCTCTAAGTGGCTCTCCTTAGGCACACTCTACATCATCGATCACTTTCCTCTGTGGCCTCATAATCTCCTTGATCAGAAATTTTGGGACAAAACTGGGTTACATGGTATCACATTACAGGTTCTCTTATATCCTGAGTACTCACTGATCTTGAAGGGTAAGGGCCAAAATATTGGCTATCCTTGTAGCCCCTCTATTTCTCTAATTTTTGGTTTGCAAACTTCAGTTGTTAAACATCCAGAAGAGAAGTTTAATGATATTATTACCCTATAACAGAGGCAGTTGAGCTTAACATCACTATCTGTCTGAACATTGAATGCCTTAGACTTAACATGGAACTGGCATTTTCCAATGACCATGGATATTCTAAACTTTAAATCTCTATTGAATTTTTAAAAAATAAAATATAAAAAATAAAAAATAAACAATTACACATTTTTTACACAGAAATTTAGAAATCTAACCATATACGACATTGTAGCAGGACAGTCCTATGACATTTTTTTCTTGTCTCTTGTTTTCTTTTATTCCTTTTTTTTAAACAAACACTTACTTGAGAGAGAGTATAGCAGTAATTGATATGACATTAGAAGCAGTATACATTTAGAAGACCGAAGTGGCAGGCATTCCTTCCAAACATGGTCCTAGTATTACACATTGCTATCCTCAGTGTAGTTGCCTCATTCACAGGTATCAGTATATACAGTTAGTCAGGGTGAGAATCCTTCCAATTAACTGCTAGTTTCAACAACCTGCTGAAGATTCTCAGGATCATTGCCTTAACCATCTTGTGAATATAAATGTATGGCTTTGCCCCTGTCATGTTTCCTAGCTTTTCTCCTTGCCCTCTCTTCATTGTTTAACTGTTAAGTTCTTGCTTTCTGTTTAGTTGTGTTATACCTTTCAATTTTTATTTCTTCTTTTGAGTTCTTACACTAGGGAGACTATATGATATTCACACATGTGGGTCTGGTTTATTTTCCTTATGATATATATTCAAGGGGCATCCACTTATATATGAAGGCTTTGAGTTTATCTTTCTTTATAGCTGAGTAATCCTCCATTGTATAAAAACATCACTTCTTTTTCATCCATTCCTCAGGTGATAGGCATCTTGGTTGTTTCCAAGATTTGGTTATCACACATTGTGTTGTTATAAACATAGGCGCACATATATCACCATGATGTGATGTTTTCAGTACTTTTGAAAAAATTCCAAGAAGGGGGATAGCTGGGTTGAATTCAATATCCAGTCCTAGTTATTTGAGGAGAGTCCACACTGATTTCCATAATGGTTGCACTAGTCTACATTTCCACCAACAGTGGAGAAGAATTCTTTTTTTCCCTGCAGCCTCTCTAACATTTGTTGTTGGTTGATTTCTTTATGATAACTGTTTTTTCTGGGGTGAGATGGAATCTCAGTGTTATTTTAGTTTGCTTTTCATGAATGGCTAGTGATGTGGAGCATTTTTTCATGTATTTATTTGTTTCTTGTATTTCTTTCTCTGAAAAGTGCATGTTCATCTTGGAGTGGGTCTTTAAATTTTGGGACCCTAATGTTTTTTAGTTCTTTATAAATTCTAGATAGAAGATCTTTGTCTAAGTGAATATTAGTTATGATTTTTTCCAAATCTCAGGGTTTTCTTTTCACTCTGTTGGTAATTTAATTTAATTTATTTATTTATTTTTGTGTTTTAAGGAAGTGTCTATAGGGTGTTCAGGGTCTCACTACTAGATCTGACTTGTAGTGATCCACCTGCTTACAGCCTCCCAAGAGTTGGGATTACAGGCGCATGCCACCACACCCAGTCTCAATTGCCATCTCAGTGCATCCGGTGGGTGGGGCTGGCATGGCAGACCCAGGGATCAAACCACTGGCACCTGTTCCTGCTTGCCAGCATTTTAATCCACTGAGCTATTTGGCTGGCCTGCTGGTAATTTCTTTTTTTTTTTTTTTAATTTT
>NW_004524610.1:3858377-3859774 GCF_000260255.1 Octodon degus | reverse complement strand
CTCTTTTTTCATAGTACTGTAATTTTTATTGAATAGATCTTTGACTTCTTTAGTTAAATTAATTACTGAGTATTTCATTCTGTGCAGTACAATTATAAAAGGTACCATTTCTCTAATTTCCCTCTCAGTTTGTTTGTTATCTGTGTAGAGGAATGCTATTGACTTTTGGGTACTGACTTTGTATCCTGCTATGCTACCGAATTTGTGTATTAATTCTAGTAGCTACTTGGTGGAAGTTTTTGGGTCTTCTAAGTAGAGTATCATGTCATCTGCAAATAATGATAGTTTAACTTCTTATTCATTTTATTTCTCTCTCTTGTCTAATGGCTCTAGCTAATGAATCCAAAACTTTATTGAATAGGAGTGGTGGTAGAGGACATCCTTGTCTTGTACCAGATCTGAGCAAAAAATTTCATTTTTTCCCCATTTAGAATTATGTTAGCCATTGGGTTGTCATAGATAGCTTTTTCAGATTGAGTTAGAGGCCATTTATTCCAATTTTCTGTAGGACTTCGAACATGAATGAGTGTTGGTCTCTGTCAAAAACCTCTGTGTCAATTGAGATGGTTATGTGGTTTTTAGATTTGGCTGCATTGATATAGTGTATTACATTTATATATTTGAATATCTTAGACCATCCTTGCATCCCTGAGATGAATCCTACCTGGTCATGGTATATAATCTTCTTGATGATTTGCTGTATTCTATTTGCTAGGATTTTATTGAGGATTTTGGCATCTATGTTCATGGGGGAGATCGGCCTGTAGTGCTCTTTCTCAGGTGCATCTTTCTCTGGTTTTGATATCAGTATAAAAATTTCCTCCAGGAATTATTTTGGGAGAATTGTTTCTTTTTCAGTTTAATTGCTGAATTTAAGAAGTATTGGGATTATATCTTACATAAATGTCTTGTAGAATTCAGCTGTGAATCCATCCAGACCTGGACTTTTCTTTGCTAGTATGTCTGTTAATGAATTTTGAATTTCATGTACTGTTATTGGGTTATTGAGCATTCTTGCATCTTCTTGATCCAGTTTTGGTGACTTGTGCCTTTCTAGGAATACATCCTTTTCTCCTGAATCTTCTATTTTGTGAGAGGAAAGATTTTCAGAGTCGCTGCTGAAGATCTTCTGAATTCCCACTGGGTCTGCATTAATTTCACCCTTTTCATTCCTTATTGCTTGAATTTGAGTTTTTTCTTTCCTCTTTTTGCTGAAGTTAACTAGGGTCTTATCAATTTTTTTTAAATCTTTCAATGAACCAGCTTTTTTTTCCATTAACTTTATTCAAAATCAATAATTATGTATCATATTAAAGATTGTACACAAATATTTAAATGTGAAAGGCATAAGATGTAGAAAAAATGAATTTTAGAGAAATATTTCTGAAATGAATACA
>NW_004524610.1:3802832-3857293 GCF_000260255.1 Octodon degus | reverse complement strand
TGTTTAATTTCCATGTATTTATGGTTTTATTTTTGTGGTTTTTTTCTTTTTTTTATTTTAGGGAAGGGTCTACAGGGTGTTCAGGGTCTCATTACTAGATCGGACTCATAGTGTTCTGCCTGTTTACAGCTTCCAAGTGCTGGGATTACAGGCGCGTATCACCATGCCTAGTCTCAATTGCTATCTCAGCTCACCCTGGGGGTGGGGCCAGTATGGCACCCCCGGGATTGAAACCCTCCCCCTGCCCCTGCTTGCAGCCCCTTTATTCGGCTGAGCTATTTGCCCTGCCTTGTATGAAAGGAGCACTCTTTTTTTTTTTTTTTTCCTTTCTGCATTTGTGGTTTTGTTATTTATTTCCAGTTTCATTGCACTGTTGTCAGATAATATACATGGAATAATTTCTATTTTTCTTTTTTTTCTTTTTTTGGTGGAACTGGGGATTGAACTCAGGCCCTTGTGCTTACCAGAGAAGCACTTATTCCACTCAGCCATCTCCCCTACCCCTATTTTTCTTGTATATACTTAACCATGACTTATGGACTCGTATATGGCCTATTTTAGACAACGTTCCATGTGAAGCTGTAAAAAATTTGTTTTCAGATGTGGTTGGGTGGAACACTCTGTATATGTCCACTAAGTCCATTTGTTCCAAGTTCTGCTTCAGTTCTACTAATTCTTTGCTGATTTTTTGTCTGCTTGACCTATCTTTTTGGGGTAAAGGGATGTTAAGATCCCTTGTAAGATTTTGGTATTGGATATTAGATTTTTCCTGTCCTTTAAGATTTGTATATAGTTATGTGCTACCGTGTTTGGTGCATACATATTTATGACTGTTACCTCTTCCTCTTGTATTTTTTCCCCTAAGCTACTAGTATATAGTGACCTTCTTTATTTTGTTTGATCATTCTTGGTTTGAAGTTCAGACTGTCTGCTAGCAGGATTTCTACCCCTCTTTTTTCTGAGGTACTGGTACATGTAGTATTGTTTTCCATCCTTTGATTTTCAGCCTATGAATTTTTTTTTATGAATTGAGTGTATTTCTTGTATACAGCATATTGTTGGATTTTGCTTCCTAATCCACTGTGCCAGTGTATTTGTTTTAATTGGTGAATTGATGGTTATAATTGAGATGTATTGCCTTATGATTGACAAGTTATTTACCTGCTGTTGTATACCCTTTTTGCTCCTGTGTTTAATTGTTTGTCCTATATGGTGGGTTCATTCTGTTCTTGTTCATGAAATTGTGGTCATTTTGATCCCTCTCTAGAATATCTTTTAGTAGTCTGTGTATGGTTGGCTTTGTCTGTACCTTTCTACAGTTGTTTCTTTACTTCAGATGCTATTAATTCAGAGATTTCAGTTGTGTGACTTCCAATTTTTTCTATGGTAGTGTCTTCTGCATTTGTTCTGGGTGGTGTTGGTGCCTGAGAATGCATTTTGTTACTTCCCTTTGTGATTTTGTATAGCACTGTTCTCTGACCTTTGGTGTAGAGCTTTGGTACAGTTATTACTCTTAGCACCTACTCAAATTCTTACCCAAGAGAGATTATGTGGTTAAGGAAGTTATAGTTTTGTAGTTGCAGAACTACAATTAAGAACACTAATAATGGGTAGTGATATTTAGCAGTTGACAAACTTTTGTAACTAATGGGTTTGTATTTTAGACCATAAGGGCAAACAATATGTCTGTGTAACTGAGCAGATATTAAATTGAGAATTTGTCTTTAAATTAGTTCCCCTAAGTTCTGTCTAATCATCTCCCCTTGATGCACATGGGGTCTTCCAGACAGACTAGTTCACCCTGGTTACCTGTTGCCCCTTCTCTTGGTCAGGAGGGAAAGAGAGTGGATGCTCTCATAGATCTGGGTCTAGCAAAGTGTCTCAGCTTACTGGGTCTGGATGTACGAGGTTTGAACTCATCCAGATGTGCCTGGCTTGGGTCTGGCTGCTGTGCTCAGCTTCTTCCTGCTGCAGCTAGTGGCACTGAACCTGCTGTACCCCTCTGGCAAGATGTTCATCTCCTGGTTTAGTTGGGTGGGTCTGGCCCTTTGCCTCTCTGCAGGGAGTTCTGCCACAGGATTCCCCACCAGGACTGTCTGATGGAGGAGGTTCCTTTGAGTGTGTAGATGGTCCCACAAACACTCCAGGCTTGGGCTCTGGCTGAAAAGGGATCCGGAGAGTGGTCAAGCAGGTGTAAGGTCCCAGAGCCTGGGCTCTGGCTCAAAAGAGATCCAGAGAGCACATAAATGGTCTCACGCACGCTGAGCCGGGGCTCTGGCTAGAAAGGGATCTGGGAGTAGGCGAGCAAATGGAAGGTCTCACGCTCACACGGGGCCTGGGTTCTGCCTGGAAAGGGGTTCGGGAGGGGGCGAGCAGGTGGAAGGTCTCTCGCTCACACGGGGCCTGGGTTCTGCCTGGAAAGGGGTTCGGGAGGGGGCGAGCAGGTGGAAGGTCTCTCGCTCACATCAGGCTTTGGCTCTGGTTGGAAGGGATCTTTTGAGCCATGTCTTTCAAGTTTAAAGTGGACTATTTGTTCACTTTTTCTTTTAGGTATCACGTCTGTGATCTCCCTGCCTAACCCCAGACCATGGGTGTACTTTCCTTTGCTCTCATTCACAGGTTTGAGGTTTTATCTTTTGTATGACAGTTATGTTTGTGTTGAGTTCTGGAGAAGTTGTGAAATTTAATTAGGTGTTTGCCTTTTACATTGATTGAAAAAGCTTTTCTTTCTACACTGAATTGCTTTTTCAAGTTTGTGGAAATTTATTTTCTGTATTTATGCAAGTCTATTTCAGAACTTTCTGAAATGGTATATTGGTTTATATCCTTGATGGGTTTCCCATGGTCTTAGTTATACTGATTAGATTGTGTTGTCTTCAAATTGAGGTTTCTTTTTCAGAACTGTGTTGGCTGTTCTAGTGCCAATTATTTCCCATATATACTTGAGATCAACTTGTCCACAGCTACAAAACTTCTGCAGGATATTTTGTTTGAAAGTCCATTAAGTCTGCAGATCCACATGGGGAGATCTGGCGTCTTCACTACATTTAATTTGTTGATTCATAAAATCAGTGTCTCCCCATTTAAATATACCTTCAATATTTTCTTTAGTATTTTATATCTTACATAGATTCTGTGCATATTTTGTTTGACTTATACACAGGTATTTCAATTTGGGGAAAATTGTACATGTCACTATGTTTTAAAATTCTGGTTCTAAGTATACGTGCACATTATGTGGAAATACGATTTCTGTGTTTTTGTTGACTTATGTTCTGAAAATTTGCTAAATTCACTCATTGATGTTGAAAGATTTTTGCAGGTTCTTTTCCATCTGTATGTACACAACCTCATGCAACTAGGATTCATTCTTTCCTTTCCCATCTACATCCTTTGGACTTGTTTCTCTTATTCTATTGTACTGATCAGGCCTTCCAACATGATGTTAAATCTCAGCGGTGCAAGTGCGCATGATGTGGACCGCTGATTCATAGTAGCTAACTTTGTGTACTTCCCTAAGGGATAGAACAGGCTTGGGATTACGGGGGTCATCCTTTCCAGATTTCCCATGAATTCTTAAAGGGATGGGCCAACCTTTCCCACCCACTAAGACTAAATAAACTAAAACCATGAAAACACTCCCGGGCAAGATCCTCCTTAGCACAGGATCGCCTCTGCCCTCCCGACTTATCCCAGGATCATCCCTGGCCCTCTGAGCACGGCCCTCCAAGCCTTCCCTGACCTTGAATCTTCTGCTAGCTCCTCCTACACTGCACACACCCAGTGAGCAGTGGGCACTTGGAGTGCCTTGGTCTCTGCCACCTTCATGCTTTGCTAAGTTTGTCTCCTCTTATCACACCCTTTCGCAGCTCCCCTGACACAGGCAGTGGGAATCGTGGCCAGGCCGCTGGTGTTTGACGCCTGCACAGGGACCTTTTAATGGGGCCTGAGAGCCAAGAGCAGCCCATGTGGAAAGAAGAGACACAAGTGGGCGGGAGGAGTGCAGGAAGAAGCTGGGGATTCTGCGTAGAAAGTGGAAGGCAAACTACTTGGTACTGGTAAGGTTTCTGCAGCCAGGAGGGCATGGCAGCAGCACTCCAGAGAGCGGCAGCATTTCATGTAGCTCTTGCCTAAGCTGCTTAAGCAGGTGGGACTCCAGGCAGCACCGGCACGCTAGCTAAAACATTGCATGTGATTACTAAATTCAACCCTTGGCTCCCACAGGTGGGAACCATACTCAGGTGTAGAAGATAGGGATAGGATCAGTGAAATTGTAAAAAGAGCTCATGGCAGACCTGAAAAGCGTCATCAGCAGCACTCTCCTGCTGTGAATTAGTAAGAGCCGTTTTATTATTTTATTATTTTTTCTATAATTTTATTGAGAAACAAATAGCAGTGAGACAGTTTCAAACCAAATTGGTAGGACAGATTCAATAATTAACACATTGCATACATTCTTCCTAGTGGTTAATTGCTGTACAAGATGCAGACATGATATACCATTTACAAACACTATTAGAACAAATTCCTCTATTCATTAAGAATGTAATGAATATATCTATGTAACTATATATCTATCCTAACCACTTTGAATACACAGATACAAAATGGACATTCATCTGTATCTCCTTTTTTTGTTAAGTTCCATTATTTGAATATTATTCTAAAAGAGTCCAGTAGTCCATAATAGTATTAGGTCTTCTGCTTGACTGGCAATGTCAGAAATTGTTGACCTGAGTCCTCTACAGCTCAACATAACAGCATGGCTTTACTTCTTATATTTCGTTTTTATACTTTCCTGCTGGATGGTTAAGACCAAGGTAAAGTAGGACCTATGCAAGAAGAGTTGTAGCTTTTGGGTCTGATAAGGTCAGTGAAATCCCCTCAGGATTTATCCTGAGATCCTGTACCCCAGATTGTAGAACCTTTGTCAGTGTGAGCCATGTGGATGAGTCACGGCCATTGCTTGGCCAATGTGCTCTCTGTGAAAGCCTGAGAGAGTGTCTTCTCCCTATGTGACTCTCCTTAGGCACACTCTACATCATCGATCACTTTTGTCTTTGGCCCCATAATCTCCTTGATCAGAAAATTTGGGACACTGTGGAGTTACATGACGTTACAGTACAAGTTTTCATATGTCCTGAGTCTTAATTGACCTTGGAAGGCTAGGGCCAAAATGTTGGCTTTCCTTGCGACCCTCCTTTTTCTCTAATTTTGGTCTGCAAACTTAGGTTGTTAACCATCCAGAAGAAAACCTTGTTGTTATTACCATACAACTTAGGCTGTTAAGCTTAACCTCACTATCTGTCTGAATATCAAACATTTAAGGCATAACATGGAACAGGTATTTTTCACCAAGTATTTATATGTTGAACTTTAAGTCCTCACAGAATATGAGGAAAAAACATTTAAAAATTAGAATATATTTTAAAAATAGGCATAAAGAATTATATACTTCTTATGTTTACACGTAAGTCCAAAAATCTCACCATATACAACCTTGAACAAGACAGGCAAGGGCCGTTTTAGAACCTTACACCCGAATCTCACGCTGTCTGAAGTGCCAGCGTAGAGGGAACCCGGAGGGCGATCATACGAGAAAATCAGAAGATCCGAAAATTACCGCAGGAAGAAGCCGCGGCGCGAGCGAGCGAAGCAGACTCTCCAGGCGCTCCCGGAATCAGAAGCACTAACAGTGGAAGTGGCAGGTGGGGAGCTTCGGGCCGCGCCCCCAGGACACGCGGGCCAGGGCCTGGCCACAGCCGCGAGCAGCCGCGCAGGGGGATTCTTGGCCTTGCTGCCGGCCAGCGACCTCCAGACCCGACCCAGAGCACAGACTCAGCTGCTGCCAGGACAGCAAAGGTTTTGCTTCAAGTTGTGAAGGGAATTAAAGCGGGGCTTAAGGAATAATGGAGCGCAAGGGCCGCTTACCTTGGGATTGTAGGCTCTGTGGCGGAGACTCATCGCCCAATGCCCTGCGATGTGGTCCACTCCCCTGCTCCGGCTGCCTGCTAGCTGCGTTCACATTGTCATGTTCAGTCGCAAGAGTGAGCTAAGGACGAGGCTGAGGGAGCCGGTGTGATGATAGGGCCGCTGCAGACGTGGTTGACAGCCAGACGCCCGGCAGGCAGAACCCAATGCGGGCATCCTCTCCCGCTTCCAGGCGTGGATAGCGTGCAATCCTGCGCGGTGAAGGCCAGACTGGCTAGTGCTTTTGAATGCCTCTCTAAGGGTTAGGAAGTCCTCTATACTGTTAGCTTGCTGAGAGGGTTCTTAAAATTTTTAAACAGAAAAGGATATTTAGTTTTTGAGATCATTTACTATATAACTGATATGGTTATGTGCTTTTGATTTCTGTTTTTCTAGGAAGACGCCCACTTGGTTAGGATTTTCCTCTTAAATGAACATATTTAAAAATATAGATATTAAAAATTGTCATATGTAACACATGTATACTAAATACTAACATGTATCCAAGCACATGCACACACTGGGACCATGTCAGTCTCTTAGTTGGTGAGCTTGGGCATTTCAGTTTTTTGACATCATCATCATTGATGCCAGGGTTTGAATCCAGGGCCTCACACCAGCTAAGCACACAATGCCATGACATTTACCCAATTTTATGCCATTATTGATATGTTGGCTTTAGAGGTACCATTTTATCTTTTCCTATTTTTACTATTTTTAAGGGTTTTTGTTTGTTTGTATTGTTTTTCCCTTCCTGTTGGTTATTTAAATTTTTAAAATAGTGATTTTTCCCTTGTTTTGGATATATCTTTATCTATATCTTTATCTATCTCTATATCTATCTATCTATCTATCTATCTATCTATCTACCTATCTATGTAGAGAGAGAGATGGGGTTTTGCCACGTGGTAGCTCAGATGGCCTCAAACCCACAGCACCCTCCTGCATCAGCCTCCTGCGTGATTCCTGGCATGTCTTGCCACCCCCGGCCATGGCTGTACATTTCTGATCACACCACTTGCGCCTTTGAGCCTGGCTGCCGAAGGTGGATCGAAACTTCTGGTCCTGTGGGCCAGAATCAACCTCCCCTCTTCTAAGCAGGTGTGTCACATGCTCTGTCCCAGCAAAGGGAAACTGACTAAGAACACTGTCTTGTTGCTTCTATTCAGATACTGTTCAGCTTTACCTTGTCAGCACGTACTCCATTAATTATTAAGTAGTGAAGAGAATGAGTATAGATTAATTTCAAGAAAAGTATCCCTGTGCTTGAAAATGCACAGTAAGATTTCAAAGAAATAATCTTGTGGTTATAAATACATTTTATATGCAACCTCTGGGTCCCCTCACACAAAATGCTTAAAAAAATGAAGCAGCAAAAATCCAGAAATTCACTGGAAACAAGTGTGCAGGACTGTTTCAGATGGAGGGTGGCTTCCGTTCCGTGTGTCTGGGAAGAAGACAGACAGAATGGCTGCGTTCTGTGTGAGACCGTGGTGGCATGGAGAGTCCCCGGAGGAGAGACCAGGAGGGCCTGTGGCAGGTGTATGGACAGACTAGCTCACTGTTTTGGAGGCGGGGACCAGGAGCCCAGCTTGAGAGCCCACGGGCCTTGGGCTCCTCTCCAATAATGGTCCAATGTGATCTTTATTTTTTTATTCTGCATATTAAAATACTAAATTTATTTTTTTTAAATTATTTTTAATCTTTTATTTATTTATTTATTTATTTGGTACAAGGTCTCACTATGCAGCTCAGACTCATAGTGATCCTCCTGTCTCAGCCTTCCCAGTGCTGGGATTACAGGTGTGCACCACCACATCTGGGGTTCCAGGGCTGGTGCTGTGTGCAGTACCAGGGATTGAACCTGGGTCCTTTTGCTCGGCAGGCAGGTACTTAGACCACTGAGTTATCTCCCCAGCCCTAAAATACTAAATTTCTAACATGTAGACCATGTTTATCCTCCAGGGAGAAGTCAATAAAACTGAACATTTGGATCACTTTTTCATTTTGTTATTAGACTCAGTGAATTTCTGAAAGGTACCAGTGAGTTTTTCTAGCTCTAATGAAAAAGTTTTCATGTATAATTGGTGCTGTTAATACCACATTGATAGAACAGAACGAATTATAGAGCAAGAAGGTTATTAATAGTCAATAATTATGTTCTATATCCAATTTCAACATTCATTGGAAATAATAACAATAACATGATAGCTGTTTAGGGTATTCTGTAAACACTTTGCTTCTTTAAATACATGATACTAAGTGTTTTAATAATTCTAAAAGAAGTGAAAGCCATGTTTGATTCTACCAAGTTATGCTCTGACTAGACTACTTTGGTGTGCTACATGAGTTTCACGAATGGTTATACCTTAATGAAACGTACAGTAACTGATTATCTATTTCTTATATTTTTAGATAAGAATGTGTCTGAATACAGACTTAGCCACATGTGGCAGGGTCCTAATGGAAGTGAGTTTTGGACAAGGCATCACTTCTTTCCTCCCCCCCCCATTCCCCAGACCAGCGCGGTACACACAGTGCTTCCCAGGGTATCAGCAGGTGGGGTCCTCGTGCCCCACAGCCCCTGCACCACGCCAGCAGCCCTCTTGGATCTCCTTGTGTTGCCTTCATTGTCTCCTGAGGGTAACTGGAGAGTCTCCAAGCCTCATAGCTTCACACTGAAAAGTCATGCAGAAAAGAGAAATCTACTGTCTCACTCAAGCCGTAGAGAAAATTTTACTTACCTTGTATATGTGCGTCTCTGAATACTTAAGTGGAAGATGAGTAGGGCGACCAACACAGACCCACCTGGGCCACTGTGAGGTGTTAGGAAGAGGAGGCTGTTTGGCAAAGACAGTGTTGGTGCTGGATAGAAAGAGAAACCGATACAAGGGAGACAGGCTTCCACTGAGAAGTACTATCACGGTGAGTTTCCATGCCAAAATGTCTGTAAATGACAGTTCTCATACCTTAACTTTCCTCAGAGATTTTTAAGCAAAAGTAGCATCAGATGGAAAAGTTATCTGAAATCATTGGAACATTTCAAAGAGTGTACAGTAGAATAATGGTCTTTTTAAAGGTAGAGATTACGTCTTGGGATTTATTTCAGGGAGTCCTTCTAAGGCCGGTCCAAAGGTGAAATGATTGACCTTAATCACCCAGGGAAGGGAGGTGCTTCCCTGGAGGTGAAGTGTGTGAAGCAGACGTGACCCCCTCGAGTCAGTCTTGATTCGATTTCCTAAGGAAAGCTCTCCTCTGGGAGGCAGGCAGACCCTGCAAGCCAGAGCTGTACTCTTTGAAGCTACTCGCGCAGCCTTTCCACCGACGCCGGCGGTTCCAGCAGTCATCTCCCAGGAGCCCCAGAATCTGAGCAGGAGCCTGGAAGGTTTGTGTCACAAAATATAAGAGCCAGCCTTCAAAAACATCCGGTCCTTGAAAGCGACGGTGTGCGGAGGCAAAATCCCCAGAATTCAGTTCTTCCTGCCGGATGCATAGGAATTGTCCCCAGAGGCCCTCGTAGTGAGGGGCAGAGCGCTGCTTCCAGGCTGCTCTGCTACTCCGAGGCCCCGGGCCCCAGTCAGCGGTGCTGCTGCAGCTGTCACGGGAAGGAAGTGGTTGGAAGGGCAGTCACTGGATTAGGCCGGCTAGGGACAACGTGCTTATACCTCTGTGCAGGCCTGGCCAGCGTGGTGATGAGGGCCACTTGTCAGCACCGACTGCTGATGGAGGAGTAGGGCCCTGGGCGAAGCCTGGCACTGTGAGGAGGCAGGACTCGCTGCTCTGGGCTGGCCTCTGTCTCTGTCTCTCTCTGTCTCTGTGTCTCTGTCTGTGTCACTGTCACTGCCTGCCTGTCTGCTTGCTCAGGCTGGGGGTTGAACACACAGCCTTGCAAGGGCTTTAACACTGAGTTGTGTCTCTCCGCCCTGAAACACTTCTGCTGTGTGTTGAACTTGCAGTTTTTGGGGAGTGACTTGGGAAAAGGATGAAGAGACCTCCAGGAAAGCACCAGCTCAGTGGCCTTCCCTAGCTCCACCACGGGTCCAGCTCTGCTCCTGCCTCTGCACAGTAACTGAGAAGGGCAGCTGATTCCATGATCCGCTGTAGGACGGGCCCTGGGCTGGCGTGCTTGCTCTGAAGGTTCTGCTTTGTTCGAACAGACATTACCGTTTATAGACTCCTTATTGGGTAAAGAAGACTTCAGAGCTGATGGAGCGCAGAGCAACCAATGAAAATGGAAGACACTTAGAAGGCAGATCCAGGTAGGCTCGTAAACAGGGTAGAACAGTGGGAAGGGAGGAGGGGACTTTCCTCATGATGCAGGCGGGGGGGAGTTGGGGGGCTGGAGAGGGAAGGGAAGGGGGGGTGAGAGGGACCAGAAAGAAATCAAGGGGAAGATGGTGCAGAACGGGAAGGGGACACAGGGCTGGAGGAGGGGGTGCAGGTGAGAAGGGAGAGAGGAATTCAGACTCCGCAGGTGTGGTCGTGGTGTGCTGCACACGCGGACTAGTAACAATATACCAGATGGGGGCAGGAGCAGGTGCAGGTGCAGGTGCAAAATTTATAGTCATACAAGCAAAGAGAGCTGATTTCTTTCTTTTTTTTTTAAAAAAAATGTATTTGGTACAAGGCCCTGCTGCATAGCTCGGACTTGTAGAGATCCTCCTGTGTTCGGCCTCCCCCGGGAGCCGATGTCTTGATTCAGAGAGCTTTAGCTCGCGTATCGATAGCGCGCGCTGAATTTTGATGGTGAGCAATTGTCACTGTGCCTAAGATAGAAACATCCTTCCCACAGAAGCATTTCTTGTTGAGGTTTCTGAATTTCAAGAAAGGTTGAAAAAGGTGAGTGTATATGAAAGAGAGTAAGAACAATAATATTTATATTATAAGCTTTGCGGGGAAAATACGAAAATAAGAAAGAAATATAGACAAATATAAAAATATAAAATTTAGCATAATTATTAAACAAACACCACACAGTACTGTGTGTATGTCCATGTATGCTTTTATTATTGAAACAGGAAGCGCCAGAGAACAAATTGATTGCTCACTTATAAGAAGCTATACTCAAATTAGTAACTATATTACATGTAATTTGAATTCAAATGTAGTTGGTTTCAATTTGGGATATTAAAAATTATGAAAAAGAATTACAAAAAATTAATCTAAGGGTGCAAGCAAGCCAGCATCATCAGAGGCAAAACTCTTGCCATAAAACTTCTGTAAACGAAGAGTGATGCTGTGAGCAAAACTACCAAAATCAGTGAAAAAGAGCAAGTGCAGTGGTGAGTGCACGGCGTGACTGCACGCCTTGAAGGCTGCTTCAACGTTTGGAAGTCGATCAGCATTCTCACTCACTTCAATAAGCTTGGGAAGCCCCGTCATGCCATGAAATGCATAGGTTGGAACGAAAGCCATGCGAAAATCCGAGGTCCAATGATGCATACTTGTTTTTTACTTTATTAAAATATTGAGTTTATTTCATACGTGTATTTGTCTCTCCACCATCTCTGTGTCTGACACCACTACTACAATGTCATATCATAGCATTTCGTAATACTTAAAGCCAAGTAAAGGGTGGAGCTCCATCTTTAAAAACTAAACAGGCGTTTCAGACAACACATTCTTGGCAGTGGGAGCTGGACAACATTTATCAAACATAGGAAGGAAAGTTCTCACTTTGCATTATGAAAAGGATAGCCAGAGAGCAACTGTTACAGAAATGAAAGAAGATGGAAAGCTAACAAATTGTTTAAACTGTTTTCTTAAAGAGACTTCCTCCATTGCCAGAGGTCTTGAATAGCCTCCTGGTAAGTCATCCAGAAGCAATTCTTCACATAATTGATGAATCTGGCTTCCACTTTGGGAAGAGAACAACTTTTTCTATACTTGCTTGCATTTTTGCTTTAATGTCTTCTACAGAACCAGGTCCTTTGGGTGCTTTAGGACTCTTTTCCTGTTTCTTGAAGGATTCCTGCCCTTTTGATCTTGGCATTGATGGCTCTGAGTTTTTCCATTCTGGTTTGATTTTTGTGCATTTTTGGCTGGAGTGTCTAATATCTATTTCTTCACTGGAGATTTCTCTTCAGTTTCTTCATCAAAATCATCATCATCATCCTCCTCATTGTCTTCGTTGTCTTCATCAGCAGCGAGTTTTACTTTTTTCTGTGGAACCTTGCTGCCACCTCCAGGGGCAGATCGCTTTCCAGATGTACTTAGGAGTTTTACATCTTCTTCCTCTTTCTCTTCCGACTCTGCATCTTCTTCCACACCTACTAAATGCTGTCCACTAATATGCACAGGCCCTGAACCACACTTCAACCTTAAGACAACAGGTGGTGTAATTTCAAAGCCCCCAAGGGAAACCGTTGGCTGTACAGACATTTTCAAAGTTGCCAGTGTTACTTTCACTGGATTGCCTTCATCATTCATAGCCTCTGCCTCAACAACGTGCAATTCATCCTTTGTACCAGGCCCTAAACTGACAGCTCTTAATGACAACTAGTGGTCATTTTCATCGTTATCCACCTTAAAGTGGTGATCTTTGCCAGCCTTTAGTTCACAACCGAAGCTATAGTTCTGGGGCCTCAGGAGGCTCATGTCCGTATCCACTGAATCTTCCATGGAGTGGTGGCGCGCATTTGGGTGGGGGAGAACACGGGCGAAGAGAATGAGTTCTGCTCCACGGGACAGATGTGCAGGATGGAATCAAGCCAGGCAATGATGCATAAATTTTAACAACTGGGAATAGATGGAAACTTTCCCAACTTGGTTAAGAATAGCTGCAGAAAGTGACAGTTAGCATAATGAAGAGTGTGAAGCCAGATAGCTTCTTCTTAAGGAAGGAGGAAGGCAAGGGCATCTCCTTCTACTCTAGTGGTTCAACTGCGCACTAATGCAGTAAGAGGAGGAGAGAGCGACGCCCCTCAGCACACAGTGCTACAGCTGGGCACTCATCTGGAAAACAACACAGAGACACAGGCTGCAAGTATTCACAAAAGTTAATGCAAAATGGGTCATAGACCTGGTGCAAAATGTGAAATGATAAATCTCAGAATGGTAGAAGAAAGAAAACCAAGAGATCTTGAATTTGTGACTGAAGTTTTAAATATCCTACCAAAAGTATGATTCATGGATGGAAAACAATTTATACTTTTTCATGTTACACACATTTAACAAGGAATTTGTACTCAAAATGTACAAATTCTTGTAACTCACAACCACGAAAACTATACAACTAAGACAAAAGCCAAGTGAGCACGTACTTTCCAAAGAAGAGAGCACAGATGGCAAATAAGCATATGAAAAGATGTTCCGCATTCTATGCCATTAGGGAGTTGCCATTAAAATGACAATGTGATGTTATCACACATCTACCAGCATGGACAAGAGCCACTGAAACTGAAACTGTCAAACACTGGTGAGTCGAGGAGCAATAGGGGCTCTCCTTCCATCCTGGTAGGAGTGTGGGTAGAACGGCTACTGTGGAGAACAGTGGGGAAGTTTCTCCAAAGGCTAAATGTAGTTTTACTACGTAATTCAACAAATGTGCTTGTAGGTATTTGCCCAAAAAGTTGGAAAATGCATGTCAACACACATGGCATAGTGGTTGGACTTGTAACCACGAAATGCTAACAATAAGAAGGTGTGCTTTCAGAGGTGCCTGTGGAAGCCATACGTGACGGGCATGCCGTGGAAAGGCATTCGGTGGCAAGAAGTGGGCCTTCAGCCTCATGGAGAGATGACAATGACTCTCTCTCTCAATAAACTTTATTTTTTACCTTGTCCTTTATGTATTTTTAATATAGTTTAAAGAGAGTATAAAAATAATAGATAAGACATTATAGAGATGATACACATTTGGAAAAACAGGATGAAAGGTATCCAACTGAGGTTGTTATATTGTACAGTACTGTCTTCAGTGTAGTTGCTCAAGTTACAGATATTAGCATATAAAATTGGTCACAGTAAAAATTTTAAACATTTACTTCAAAAGACTAATAGAAATTAGTAGTACAATCATCTTAGCTTGCCTCTATCTGGTAATCTGAGTAACAAATTTGATGATAGTAACAAGTGATATAACAACCATTGTTCATTTCCTATTCTGTTTTTAAAAATTTTTTAAATGCATTTGGTACAGGGACTACAAGCACTACAGGGTCTCACTATGTAGATTGGACTCGTAATGATCCTCCTGCTTTCAGCTTCCCAAGTCCTGGGATTATAGGCGCATGCCACCGTGCTCAGTCTTAATTTCCTATTCTTGATTTGAAATTCTGTACCATTTGTATTATGTTGCTTTGTTTTTGTATTTTTCTTTGTTATTGTTAATTTGTTTTTATTTTTTTCTCTATAAAAATAAAGTTAAGTCACATTGTTTGGGCTGTTACACTCAAAAAAAAAATTAGTGTAGCTGAAATACTACTACATGAAAGAAGCCAGTCTAAGAGCTAAACACAGCATAATTCTAACTACATGACACACTGGAAAAGGCAAACCTTTAGAGAAACTGAAACTATCCACTGGTAGTCAGGGATCCCAAGGAGGGCACACGGGTGAAAGGGGGAAGCCCAGGAAAGTGCCAGGACAGTGAAATTACTCTCTAGAGCGTTGTCTTGTATTTTCATCACAGACTACAGCTATGCGTGCTGTAAAGGTGGATACAGTCTACATTTGCCCAAAAGCACACAACTTCTAACACAGCTTGTACTGCACTGAAGTCCAACCACGTAGGCATGGTTTTACAAAAATGTGTCTATTTTGGCTCCTTAATTGTAACAAGCCTACTGCAATAAAGCAGAAGGAACAGCGTGTGGGGTAGGGGCACATGACATCTCCGTATGGTGTCTGTTCTACCTTTGCACAAATCTTCTGCATTTTACATGGGCGTATAATGATATCACCATGATGCCAACAACATTCAAAACATTTTATCGTTCTAGAAGGTTCTCATCTATCTACTATCACTTCATGGTAGCCATTCCTTGGCTGTTCTTGAATTTAATATAAATGGATTTCTCTCCTCCTCTCCCTCTCCCTATCCCTTTCTCTCTCTCGCACTGGGGCTTTTAATTGGCTCCTTTGTGTGTGTGTGTGTGTGTGTGTGTGTGTGTGTGTGTGTGTGTGAAATAGTGCTAACTTTTATTTTCAGGGTTATTGTGATTCTAATTTCTAATGTATTATTCCACATGAATTATAACCTACTTGTTGAGCTTGAGGAAAAACAAAACTGATGGTAATTTTATTGGGATTACATTAAATTTATAAATAAATCTGGAGTTAACTGACATACTTATGATGTTGCTTATTCTTTATGCCATGGTGAATATCTCTACTTGACAAAGTCTTTTGTGTATTTTCTGTACCTTTGCCTTTGTTTTCAGCATCTTTGCTTCTCTGTCTTTAGTTCTTATGACATATAGAGTTTCTCCTACTGTCTTTTAACCATTTTCAAATAGAAACATTGTCTCCTTATGTATGTGAAATGTACATCCTGACACATACCTAATTTTTTGGCTTTTATAATAATATATTGTTAACATTTTAAATAGAAGACTTATACAACTACAGTGATTTGTACATAAATCTCCTAGGCCGACCTTGGCCTTTAAAATTTTTGTATTTAATTACTGGCTTTTGATAGCTATTTCACTTTAATGTTCAAAGGCAATAGTGAAATTCTTTTTCTTGTGTGCTAACACCACTACCTCTGCTGTTTCACATACTGTACAACTGTAGAGTGAATGTGCTAAGAAGGTAAACAGCTTAATCCATTGAGGGCCTTCACACAAAGGGACTTTCCGTATTATCAAATCTCCTGTATGATGTAGAGAGGTTCTCACGATGTGTTTGGCCTTGCATGTGTACTACTGATGGGCTGTACTGATGGCTTCCTTACTGATCTGCTCTTGCATTCCTGGAGTAGACCCTTCATGATCTTTGTACATTAATTTTTAAGATGGTGTTGGATTTACTTGGCTATCATTTTAGGTTTCTGCCTTAAAATCCACAAGAAAGGTTGATTACTAACATCCTCTCTGAGTACTCTTGTTACGCTCTTGTGTCGCTGCCATCTCACATCTGCTTCCTGAAAATAACTTGCAAGTTTTTCCTCATTTTCTCGCTGGGAACAGCTCCCAGAGCAATACAATCACTGGCCTTTCAAATTCTGGTAAAACCAATTGCCCCTTCCGCTTCCTTTCCTTTAGCTTAAAAAAACAGGGAAGGCTTTTTACAACTTTTATTATTCTCTACTAAAGTCAACCTTAGTAAATGACTTTAAACACCTCAAATAGTTGTGGGGTGATCTGCTGCGAACCTACGAGATCTATGTCACCGACGCTGGCATTTAGGGCTTCTCTATTCTGAACCTGTGTTTCCCCACTTGTTTTGTCTTTGAGAAAAACAATGGCATGTTAGTTACTACCCTTGTCACTAAGGCGTGACACCAGACACCTGTAATTTAAAGGAGGAAAAGTTTTCTTGTCTCCTGTTTGAGTCCCTGTTCAATAGAAACACTGAAATGGTGCCCAGGATTTGGAGGCAGATCTGTTTATGTTGACAGGTGCAGAACAGAATCATTCCCAAAATATCAGACCCTCATCCCTGGTGGACGCAGGCTTTTATGAGACAAGGAGGCAAAAACCGGGCAGAATGGCTTGCTGATTGGGGATTGGTTTATGTAACGTGCATCATAGTGACCAGCTATTTCCAAGAGACAGAAGCAGCTGGAACTGAAACAGGAACTATTACTTGAGTAACTAACAAGCTACAGTATACAGGCTCTGTGTGTGTGTGTGTGTGTGTGTGTGTGTGTGTGTGTGTATTTTATGCTATTCCTGGTTAGGTAGCTCCAAAGAAAAAACACTGCTGAGGAGCATGATAGAGGAAAAACTGCTTACCTTGTGGTGCCCAGGAAGCAGAAAGTCAAGAGAAAGTGGGGAGGAGATCCACCCTTCCAGGCCAGCTTTCAAGGCTCCGTCAGACCTCAGCCACATGGTCCAGTCTGCTTCTCCAGCCTAGCATATGAGTGCATGGAGCTCTGGCAGGACTGATGTAGCTCTAAATCATAGCATTTGCCCCTTACCCTCAAAGAGACATGCATCTCTTTATACTAAATGCATTCACCCCTAAGAGTCTCCAAAGTCCTAAGTCTTAGCGCTGCTGAACCATGCAGTCCATAGTCTTCTCTGAGACTGAAGACAAACTCCTAGCTGTGAACTCCTATAAATATCAAAAAGAAGTTAAATACTACTGACATACAGTGGCACAGGGAAGACACTCCCATTCCAAGAGGGACAAAGAGGGGGATAGAAACCAAGGGGTGCAACACAAGACTGGAGCTAATCCCGCAGCCGTGTCTCTAGCACCCAAGGCAAGTTGTGGTAATTAGAGGTAAATGCCAAAGTGCTTGGGTGGTGACACCCCAGTGGACCTGCAGGCTTCCCCCCACAGTGCCTCTCTCCTGGGTGGCCCCAGATGCAGGGCTCTGCAGCAGGTGCTCCACGTTCTCGGTCGCTCTGCCTCACAGGCGTCTCCACTGCACACTTGGCTGTGCTCCTGCAGTCTCATGTGCTGCTCTTGCAGCCGCCCTGCCTATCCTTGTAGTTCTTCTGAGTTCTGGGCGGAAGCCTCTGTGTCCACATGACTATCACATTCTGTCACCATGTAGCACCAGCCAACACCACATGGATGATGTCACAGTCTTCTGACTGAGCAGTAGTTGGGTCCCTTCACTCTTGGTGGTCCCCCAGTTTCGACTGCCTGCACTGCTGAGCGCTGTGAAGTGGATTTCTGGGAACAAATGACTTCGGGGGTAACCCTTTCCGAGCTCAGGGCCCACATGCTTTCCTGCCAAGTGAAAGCTTCACAGCTTTGCACCGGAGCCCACCGTGGGTGGGGTCTTGCTGATTCCTGAGGTACCCCCAAGGCATTGCTTCTATTGTCCTGTCATGACATACTTGGCTTCTTTCCAATGCTAATCTTTTCAGTAATGAAGCTCTCCTTGACCCAAACTTTAGAGGACTGGATATTACAGCAGCTTTCTTTCTAGTGAACCTTAAAACTTTTAAAATCACTCATCAGTGACATTTGGTCTTTATTCTCAATGCAGAGATGTCTACCCTCCCCAACTATACCTAAGCCATGGCTTGAATGTTGTGTTGAAAATTTCTTTGTTAGTTTAATCTCAGACTACTGCAAAACCTCAGACCATGAACAAAATGTAGACAAATTTTCGGCTAGAGTATCACACCTGTAGCCTGGAGTCCAGCTGGCAATGGGTCCTTGTTCCCATCTGAAATTTCCTGAGCCTGCCATTTGCTGCTGCACTGCGACAGCATTCTGGTCCTCTGAGTTCTGACCAGAAACTCCCATTCAGCTCAGCTCATGACATTTTACGGGTTCTTTAGTTACCCTCTCCAAGTCTTTCCCGGCTCCCGTGAGTAAACTCCAAAGGCTTCTGAGCCACATTTTCAGGAAGAGTTCCAGGAACACACTGACCTAGGCTCAAAGCCTGTCGCCAACTTGCATTCTCCGTTTCTTTCACATTTAGTTTCTGCTACATGAAAGCTGCTACCTTTCCTCTGATTAGTACAAATAATTATTATATTTTCAAGGTGAATTGAAATCTTTGATTAAAATATGTTCTTTTTCATTTATAATGTGTAGTTTTTTTACTCTAAATTTTAGTTTTCTGAATAGCAAGATTTTGACTTCTGATTTTTTTCACTCCATACCTTTATCCATTTATCTAGATATACTATATACAGTATAAAATTGACTTTTGCTTTGTTAGCCTATAGAAAATCTTATTTATCCTTTTAATTAGGTATGTCATGCCCAGTTACATTTATAAGAATGACAAATATCATATATTGCTTGGTTTATTATGGACATAAGGCACACGCATGTGCAGGCACGAGTGCTCATCCGCTCCTACTGTAAGAATGTCCTGGACCTCTCTCCTCACTTTATATCCACCTTCACGTAAGATGCAAACTTCGGTTCTGTGGAAATGTTCCTTCTTGCCAACAGATGTCGTAGCCTGGCATCTGTGTTCCACTCCCCAGATCTGAGTCCTGGCAGAGCCGCGTGGGTTTCCATGCCCATGTTCATGAGTTTTCAATCACCAACTTGCTTTCTTTTGTGGATTTTATTAAAAATAGATTGAAATTCCTCTCTTTTTAATTTTTCTTATTATTTTAGTTTTCTTGTTATTTTCTTTTGAATTTTTACAATCTATTTGCGTTTTACCTACCAGTTTATTTTTGATTGCTCAATATTCTGTTTATTACCTTTGATAGTTTTGAAATGAGTTCACTGTATTCATACTGTCTTTACTGATCTCAATTCATCCTTCTTTATGATCACTAATTTCACAGATGTGGGTGTGTTAGCCTCCTATTGAAAACATTAAATAGAAATCTTGTACGTATATTTCTTCCTTGTCCTTGTTTTTAACATTTACCTATTCTACAGAGCTAGATGCCTCTTAAAAAGCACTTTTCTTTGAAATCACAATATTTGTTTATCTTTTATAAGCATAGCAACAAGGTTACATGACTGTATCCAGAGAGAGATGTCTGAAGATTTTCTCATTCTCAGATTTGGCTAGAAGGAAAGTTTGAGTTGAAAGCTTCCCTTTAGATTGATGAAGATATTACTGCAAATCTAATATCCCAGAAGCACAGAGTGTAAAATAGATGATTATGTCCCTTTCATGAAATTACTTTGTAAACTTAGTTCCTTGGTGAATCAGAGAGGCCATCTGGTCCAGAATTGAAGTTAGTGGCAGCTGAATTAGGAACTTCAATGTATTTTCTGTTGATTTTGGCATGTTTGTCAAAGTTTGAAATGGTAGCACTTGATAAATGAGAAAACTGTCCTCAAGTTAGCCACAAAAAGCCTCTGTGACTGATGTGTTCGCGACAGGCCTGCTGTCTACCTTCACCTCTGGTGTGATTTAGGTTTCATGAGGCGCCTTCTGTAACAGTGCGCTCTGCACAGCTGGGCGGGCCAGTCCTCTCAGAGTGGGAATTCTGATCCGATCTTTACTCCACTTTGTCTCTTACACCCCATGTCTCACTGGCTGCTTTGACAGTTTTGCAAGTGGGATATATCCTTTCTAGTTTTCTTTTTAAAAGAAATTCTACAAGCTTCCTCCAATTTATGGAAGGAAAAAGTAGATTTCAACTATCACTCAAAGTTGTGGCCAGTGTGTTAAAAAAATGCCTCTGAAGTTAGTGATGAAAACATGTTATTAATACATTCCAGAATAGAAGTGTGGGTGCTCTTTTTAAAATTCTTTTCTAGAAAGAGATCATGGTTTAATTGGATCAGCAAATTTATAGATTATTGTCTCAGGAGGTAGAGATTGTAGAAACTGAAATTACAAATAGTTTTGCCAATGAGCTAGGTGAATTAATAAGCCACAGACACATACGCAATTACTGAAATTTTTCAAAGGAATAAAACTTTATGCTCTAGGTTAGCTTTGTGAAGTATTATAGAAAATTTGTTACCTCCTCTGAATATTACTAAGCCTCAGACCATGCGTGTGAGGCAGTGGAGACAGGTGTTGGTCACCTCATTGGGGTTTTTTCTTTATAGATTTTAAAACAAAATTTCATAACAAAATAATAAGAGAATAATAACAGTTAATACATTGTGTACTCTTATCTTCAAGTAGCTTCTCAGAGTACAGGCATATAAAATTCTCCAGATGACTTTGGCACGGACCTTATTTTCAATGAACTAAGAGCACCTGGTAGCACAACTGTCTTGTATTGTTTTTCCTTTTCCCCTTTTCCCCATCCTAGTTCTTCTTTCCTTTTGAACAATTTCTTTCCATCTCACAATATCTATTGTACAAGGGCCAGCCAAATATCTCAGCGGATCAAAGCACCTGCAAGCAGGCGCGGGGGCCTGGGTGTTGATCCCCAAGCCTGCCGTGCCAGCCCTGGCCCTGGGGCGTGCTGAGGCGGCGATTGAGACTGGGAGTGATCGTGTGTACCTGTATCCCAGCTCTTGGGAAGCTGAAAAAAGGCGGCTCACTGTGAGTCTGATCTAGTAGTGAGACGTGAACATCTTGTAGATCCTTCCCTAAAGCACAAGCAAACAGTATCTATTGTACAGTTTGGTCCTTACGTATTCTTCCAGTCTTCATACCAGGGAAGCAATACGATCTTCACACGTGAGTCTGATGCATCCATTTGCCTACAAATGTCCCAACTTTATTCTCGTTAATGGTGGAATAGTACTATATTATAGAAAAAGGCCACATCTTTCCTTGGTTGATGGGCATTTGGGTTGTTTCTAAGATTTAGCTATTACAAGTTGTATAGCTATAAACAGGGATGCACACATATGGCTGTGGCATGATGTATTGAATTTTTCTTCAAAGATACCCAGAGGGGGAACAGCTGGGTTGAATGGGACCTCTAGCCCTAGTTTTCTAAGGCCTGTCCACTCTGACTCCCCGGTGGCTGTTCCCATCTACACTCCCACCAGTAGTGGAGACGGGTCCCTTTTCCCCCACATCCCCTGCAGCATTTGCTACTGGTTGGTTTCTTGATGGCAGCCACCCTTTCTGGAGTGAGGTGGAATCTCAGTGTTGTTTTAATTCTCATCTTTCAGATGACCAATGATGTTGAACATTTTTTCATATGTTTATTTGCTATTTTTATTTCTTCATCTGAGAAGCATGTGTCCATCTCAGAAGCCCATTTTCAGGTTGGGTCGTTGAATCTGGGAACTCTGAGATCTTTCTTAAAGGAACTAATTTTTTCCTAGATCTAGAGAACTTTAGGTGAAAAGAGACTTTGGAAACCATTGATTTTATTTTACAAGTAGATACTGGGTTTAATTCAGGAATGAATTTTGGTTAGAAACCTATGTCTTTTTGTTTGACAAATTTCCTTTTAAAAATAAATTTTAATCAGCTTTATTATTTTATTTTACTTTATTTTGGTACTGGGGATCAAACTCAGGACCTTGCATTTGCCAGGCAGGCATTTATACTGCTGAGCTATCTCCTTGTCCTCTATCAAATTCTTTAATAAGAAGAAACATAAGCACAAAATATACTCAGAACCATGTGTTTTAGGTGATGTGGGAAACACTCTTGGGGATGCATTAATTCCCATTCTTTCCTTTGCAATTTTCTAAAAATTCCACCAAAACTTACCTATTTTAAACTATAAAGAGGTTTTGACTTTATTTTTTATTAGTACATAATGATAGGCAGTATGTAATTACATTTATTTTAGTTGCTTTAGTGTACTAAATGCACTTTGATAGAAAATGCATGGACTCCATGGCTTAAACTGCAGACATTTTTCTTACGGCTCTGAAGGGTGGAAAATACACAGCTCAAGTGTGAGCAAATCTGGAGTGCAGTGCTAGCCCCTCCTACTGTGCAGGAAAGCTACCACCTCAGTCCCCACCCCATGCGGAACACAGAGCAACAAGCTTTCCAGGTCCTTCCTTATGAAGGCACTAATCCCGCATGAGGGCCCCACCCTCATGACTCAACTTACTCCCAAGGGCTCCGTCTCCAGAGCCCTAACATATATTGGCCCAGGTTTCAAACCTGAATTTGGTGGAGGAGAAGGTGAGATGTGCAATCTGTGAGTTTAATGTGGCCATGAGACTCATTGCTCTGCAGAGATTACATTACAATTCCTAGAAACTGTCTCATTCAATGTTATTTTTTTAGACAAGGACCATCTTGTTTACTTGATAGAGCAGAAGCTGGAGGCTCGTCAGGGTGAGGCAGTTTGTTACTGGGATTCACTAGGAAGAAGAGAAGCAGAAGCAGGACCACTCGCAGGGGAGAAAGGCAGGCTACAGGAGATAAAATGCAACCCTGGCCTTAGCACACTAACACACAGTGGAGATGTGCTGAGCTGTGACTAATTTACTAAAGTGAGGCCATTAGTGAAGCTGGAGTAGCACCAGTGTGTGAAAACTTCCAGTACTGAACATAGGGGATTTGCACTGAACCACAAACCCAGGCCTTTGACATACCTTTTTCTTCTGAAAAAGGGTTTCATGTTGGAGGTCTGGACTTGAGCTTGTGTTCTTTCTGCCTCAGTCTTCCAGAGTTTTGGGATTCCAGGCTTGCATCACTACACCTGGTTCTAAATATCTCACTTCTCTTTATGTTTCACTGAAGCACAGATTCTAAAGTGACAAATAAGATTAAAGAACTTTCATTTACAAAGCACTAAAGGCATATTTCTACAAAAGCATGCAGCTAAAATTCACAGAGAAAAATAATTCTTTAGCACTGATCTAATTTATCCTTAGTCTTGTTTGTCATTGATTACTTTGTTGGTGACTAGTGTCAAGAGGTAACAGATGGAGTTACTGGAACTTTATGTTTACGCAGTATTGATTTTGCATTCTCTCTGTGTGGGTCTGCAAAGCAACTCTCGCTTTTTGTTCACTGGGTCAGGTGACCAGGCTGCTATATATGTGCAGGATTGCCTCTGGTATAGACGGTACATTTACAGTTGTTTTGGATGGCTTGTGAATGTTGCTTAGAATATTAAAGAGTGAATAAAAAGACTTAAATTGGTAACTTTTTTAAGAAAAAAAATCTCAACTTGGTAATAATGGCTGAAAAATACAGAAGACTCATCATTTGACAATCTATGCCCTTTGTTTTGGCTTTTAATAAGGAATAAGAATGTACTACTTTCTATTCACAAGTGAGCAGGTAAGAAATCTGTAAAAATTATTGTACATGTTATTCCTAAGTATTATTTGAGCTTGGTTAGTGTTTTGGGTAAACACTGACTTGTTTTAAGAGCCATTAAACATATTTCTATGTCCCCTTTTCTCTTTGCTTTTTGAACAGGGGAGACTAAATTCAGTAGAGGTATTTTTATATGTGTAGCTAATTAGTATTTAGCTGAAGAACAGTATTGTGCTGCTTGCAACATGTATTTGTGCCTCTGCCTCTTTTCCAGACATTAATAAGCATTTTAATATTTTATAAGGCAAGCTTTAAATTATGGAAAATAAATCTGAACTCTATTAATACCCAATGGGGCACATTTGAAAAGGCAGACTGTATAAACTACTGTGAGCTGGGTACTTGACTCAAGAAATTAGAATTTCTTTCTTTTATCAGAGACCTCAGCGAGGCACCCCAGAACGTGGGGGCTTTCTAGAAACCTGGTGTGTCACGGATGCACGTGAGCACTGCCAAGAGGACCAAAATTCATGCCCCACCCAGCTCCCTGGGGTGTCAGAGGTAAGCAGTTGCAGAAGCTGTTGACAAATCATGAGGTCTGACTAATTCTGTCCTGTAATCCGTCACTTGCCAGGATTTTCTCTGAGGCTTAATACCATATCACTGTTTTCAATCATATCTTGACAAGTCCTGGGGAAGAGGGCAGCTTATGGATGCAAAAATGCTTCAGCATGCATTTGTTTCAAAGAGGCAGCTAAAGTGCTGTCTATGAGACGGCTCTTTGTGCACTAAAAGGGCCACACTCCTTTTGGAGTATTTAACGCAAGGGTATGCTTAGATTAGTGTATCATTTGTAATCGGTGGGTAGAGACTGAATCCCTACATGTGAGAGAACTCAGAAGACTCACAGAAAATGGTGAGAAGATTCTTTCTTCCTCCTCCCTGGAATACAAAATAAAAGCAGGAAAAAAATAATCAAGTTTATTGACTTCATCCACTTCTACTGATCCAAAGAAAAGAAGGCCACCCTTCCTTTCTGATTTAAAAAAGAAACACACACACAACAGAATAATATTCTAGCAAATAGCACTAGATACAAAATTTTTGGGGTGAATTTTTCCAAACTTTTTTATTTTTTAAAGAAAGTGCAAATTATAATTCAGACAGAAAGAATTACAAGCAATACAGAATTTACTTATCAAAGTAATATGAATTGCATAGTATTTGTTGTAACACAGTGTTGCCTTCCAACCAGTTATTCATATTACCAGATATGTGTGTAAAATTAGAAGAAGAAAGAAAAAGAAGAAATTAAGAAAAGAAAAATAAAAACAATAGAATAGAGGATACAAAACAAATTAAAGCATTAACTGCTTCTTTATGTAGGCCAGCAGAAATGCACAGTACAGTTTTCCAAACCATTTTCCTAAGATAAGTACATAGATAAATCTCTTTCCCCCACTCCCTCTCCTGTCCTCCTCAACTCAGTAAATCTTTCCTTTTGAATAAGTTCATTCCCATTTGTTCAGTATCTATTGTACCCTTCATGTTCCATTTTTCTCTTTCTGGTTCTCACACTAAGGAGACAATGTGAGGTTTGCACATGCAGGTCTGATTTATTTCACTTAGGAGTATGTTTTCTAGTTGCATCTATTTACAAACAAAAGACTTGAGTTTATCCTGTTTTATAGCTGAATAATACTCTGTTGTGTAAATATATCACATCTTGCTTATCCACTCTTCAGTTTATGGGCATCTGTGTTGTTTCCAGGGTTTAGCTGTGACAAATTTCACTGCTATAAACATGGGTGCACATATATTGCTGTGGTGTGATGATTTCAGTTCTTCTGGAAAAATACCCAGGAGGGGAATAGCTGGCTTGAATGGGACCTCCAATCCTATCTTCTTAAGGAATCTCCACACTGATTTCTGTAGTGGCTGTACCAGTCTGCACTCCCACCAACAATGCAGAAGAGTTCCTTTTGCTCCACAGCGCCTGCAGCATTTGTTATTGGCTCCCTTCTTGATGTTAGACATTCTTTCTGGGGTGAGATGGAATCTCAATGTGATTTTAATTTGCATTTCTTGAATGACCAATAATGTTGAGTATTTTTTTCATATATTTACTTGTCATTTGTATTTCTTAATCTGAGAAGTGTATACACATCCCAGATGCCCATTTAAGGATTGCATTTTTGAATTTGTGGGGCCTGATTTTTTAAATTCTTTATATGTTCTAGACAGAAGGCCTTTATTGGAGTGGCAGTTGGCTATAATTTTTTCCCCAGTTTGTGGATTTTCTTTTTGCTGTGTTGGAGATTTGCTTTGAAGTGCTGAAACTTTTCAAAAAGATGAGATCCCAGTTGTTGATTCTTTGAAGTATTTCCTGTGAAGGTTGCTTTTTGTTTATGAACTCTGTACCTAACCCCATGTCTTTAAGATTTCTACCTACATTTTCTTCCAGAAGATTCAGTGTTTCTGTTTTAATATTTAAATCTTTGATCCATTTTGACTGTAGCTTTGTGCATGGTGATAGGCATGCTTGTAGTTTCAACCTTTGGCATGTGGAAAGCCAGTTTTCCAACATCATTTATTAAAGAAGCTATCTTTCTTCCAGTGAGCATGTTTGTCTCCTTTATCAAAGATAAGGAGGCCCAGTGTGTTTGCAGTTGTATGCATGTCTTCTAATGTGTTCCATTGATCCTCAGGTCTGTTTTTATGCCAGTACCATGCTCATTTTATCACAGTAGCTTTATAGTGTAATTTCAGGCCAGGGATTATAATGTTTCCTGCCTTTCCTTTGTTTCCCAGGATTGTTTTTGATATTCTGGGTCTTTTCTGGTTCCAAATGAATTTGAGGAAAGTTTTCTCTAGCTTTGTGAGGTATACTAATAGTATTTTAATTGGGATTGTACTGAATCTGTATAACAATTTTGGGAATATGGTCATTTTTTCACAATATTGATTCTTCCTATCCTGGAGCACATTTTCTCAGATCCTCTTCAATCTTTTTTTCTCAGAGTACCATAATCTATAAATCTTTTACATCCTTTGTGAGATTAATTCATAAATATTTCATTTTTTGCATGTTATTGTGAAAAGTACAGTTTCCCTAATTTCTCTCTCAGTTTGTTCGTTCTTTGTGTACAAAATTCTATTGAATTTTGGGTGTTGACTTTGTATCCTGCTATGTTGCTCAATTTGGAGATTAAATCTAAAAGACTTTTGGTGGAGTTTTTGGGTCCACTATGTAGAATGTCATCTACAAATAATGATAATTTTACTTCTTCTTTTCCAATCCTTATTCCTTTTATTTCTCTCACTTCTCTAATTGCTCTGGCTAATGTTTCCAGAACTATATTGAGTAGGAGTGGAGACAGTGGACTTGTTTTATTCCTGACTTTAAAGTATAGGCCTTTGGGTTTTGCCCATTTCCATTATTTTGTAACTCACTGAAAGCATGTGCTAAGTAATATTAAGCAGGTCTGTACATAATACAAGCAATTGTTCAGCTAAAATATTCTGACATGCAGATAGTCGTAAATGTAAGTGTGATTACTCTCAGAGGCCTTCGTGCAGCCCTCGCTCCCACTCCTTCTTAGCAGGAAACTCCGAGACCCTCCCTGCTTTCCACAGGCAGGAGGGGCTCAGTGTGTGGCTCTTCGAGACTGTTCATGCATGTGCATGCCACGGAGGTGAAGGGTAATGTCAGAAAGCTGAGGCAAGGCCGCAGCCCACGTGCGCTGTTTCTCCCCCCTTTTTGTCTCTACTGGCTGCTTGGGCTTTCTGATGTCACGGTATCTAGAGCCCACTAGTGAGGGCCCCAGGAGAAAGGACACAGAGCAGCTAGGTTTCCGAGGTGTGGCTTCTGAACCTCTGAGCGTCACTTCTAGCCATTTCTCAAGGACGATGTCTTAGAGCACCACGACTCTTTCCCTCCCAGCCCTCAAGCAGCTTACCCTTCGGAAGACACATACATGGCAGTTTTACTTCTTCTTCCTAGATTGCGCCACAAGGACAGGGACCCTTCTTGATGTTTCCAGAATTTACATTAATGAATAGCATTTAGAGATGATTAATAATTTTATTTTATAGGTAAATGAAACTTATTCAATGTTTTGCTATTTACTTATTATTTTAAAAATATTTTTATTTTTAACAAGAGCATAATTTAGAATTAAAACAGAAAAAATTACAAGTTATTAAAACTGGGTTTGTGTGATATTTAATTGATGCCAATTTCCGATTTTGAACTGAGTAGAGTTCACTTTTATATTAGAAAAAGCATTTCTTTCCCCTAAATTAACTAGGTCACTTCATTTCAAAATTTTATATGCTACTAAGATTTTTCTTTCTGAAAAGATTCACAGTCCTTAATCTTAGGAAAATACATGAAAGAAGAACTTATGCATGAATTACATATCAATTCAGAGTGAACTGATGGGACAGCAAATGTATCTAATTATATAGAAATTTTAATTTCTCAGAGTATATTCCCTATGTTATAGCAGTGTGTGGTATTGGTCAGATATTTTACACCTGCTTTATTTATTTATTTATTTATTTATTTATTTATTTGATATAGGGTGCAGCTCGGACTCGTAGTGATTCCCTGATCTCATCCTCCCCAGTGCTGGGATTACAGGCTCGTACCACCATGCCGGGTTGTGGAGGTGGTACTCTGGGACCCTCTAAGTATGTGGAACTGGGATCAAACCTGGGTCTGTGCACTTGCCAGGCAGGCACTTAGGCTGCTAAGCTATCTCTCCAGCCTGAGTTTTGTATTTTAACCTTAAGAGTTATTACAACAGCTATCTAAGGTTAAAACTCCACATCTGGCCCTTTTCCTCTCTAACTTCCTCTAATGGGCCATGACCATTCATATTTTTACCCCTCCTCCCGTGATTCTGTTTGTGTCGGTGACTGAGAACCACTTCTTCAGAGAGTACTGTTTGCCTGATAAAATCACTTTAGAACAAGTGATCTTCACTTTATATCTTTTGGACAACATGTTTTCCAAATAATATGCTATATCCTTTAAAAAAACCTACTTTCTTGGTATTACATATTTTGCATGATCTCATTATTAATAATATTTGATGTTCAATATATGTTTAGCTCCTATCACTGATATTAAATATAAATCAAGTTAATAATTACATTATTAAAATATTCATTGTCACTGAAAATGCTACAAATACATATTTATTGCACTGTGGGATCATGCAAAACATGTTGAATAACTTTTGAGGCCCATCACGAGTTGCCTGGTTCAATGCCTGAGATAATTGAGCATCGATTCAACTAGCAATTTAGTTACATGAAGTAGATCATTACATGCATCATGTAACTGGAAAGGGCAGATGTCCCCACAGATGACAAAGTCATTCCCCCTGACCCTGCATCTGACCTGGAAGTTAGCACCCGTAGTATATCCCCTTGTTCCAGTAGTCCCAAAACTCTGTTTAAAGATGTGTATTGGGACAAACTTTACCTCTCAATGGAAAGAATGTCAAGGTTTTTGTACTCATTTTAGAAATTGCCACTGGTTTGTGCTAAAGGGTTCAGGCAGCTGTTGCTGTCTGTGATGCAGCGCCCACTTCCGAAGACTGAGCCTCTCACAAAATCAGCTAAAAATCTGGACACTGTAAAAGAACATTTTATATACTTGAGGTTGCTGACGAGAGCTAATCAGGATGACAAACCCAGGTGGAGAAAAGAAATGGCTGAGACACTTGGGTGGGCTTTTCTGTGAAAGCAGTTTTGGCACCTGAATGTAGTGGGATTCAGAAGTCCCAGGAGAAAGGATGGTAACCCAGGAGAGAGGGAGACTGGCACTACCCGACTGCCCAGGAGATGCCAAGCGGAGCCACTTGTTGCCAAGGCAGATGTTAAGTGGAGACTTGGAGCAGCTGCTATGTATAGTCCGAACTCCTGGCATGGTAGCTCCCTGAAAGTGTCCTCCACATGTTCACGGGTAAGTAAGTCATAGAGTGACCGTGGATTCGTATACAGCAAGTGAGAAAGCAATGGCACCAATGACAAAACCACACCTGCAATGACCATGAACAAGCAAATGTAGAGAAAGAAACTCTATGGTAGACGTGTAATTTTTGGAAAAAGTTACTCTGGGCCGAGTCTCTGAGGATCTGTAACTAGGCTCCACAGCTAGAGAAAGTCCACAGTGAGCGCTGTGAAAGTACAAGTAGCCTAGTTACAGCTGCGGGAGGAGGTTGAAAGCAGTTGAGGCAAATTCAAAAGTGATGTTACTGACTTTAGCTCACTTTCCTGGTTCACTGGTGAATCGAAAGATGAGAGAAGCACAGTGAACCAGCTTGATTCTGGAGCACTTTTCACAGCACAAGAACACCTATGGGCCGTTTCTCCTTGAACCCACAGCTATCTGGTATTAAAAGGAGTTTTAACCAGGGATATTGAGATGTTTTCAGTGTGTTCTTATGTTTTTTTTTTTTTTTAAACAAAAAGGAGTAGAAATATTTTAGGTAAGTGTGAACAAGTGAAATTTTCTCATAGATTTTAACTCATGAATAAAAGGGGCTAAAATCTTATACTTTCCACAAAGAGTGATGGCCAAGGAAAGAAACAAAATCCTGTGTCTACATAATCCTGGATTCTGTGGCCACCCCAAAACTGTCAGCAGTGAGTAAAGGAGAGCTGAAGGTCCTGAGATTTTTAAAATTTATTTATTTATTTATTTATTTATTTATTTATTTGGTAGAGTCTTGCTATGCGGCTCAGTCTCATAGCGATCCTCCTGTCTCAGCCTCCCCAGCCCTGGGATTACCAGGGTGCACTATCATGCCCAGTTGCAGTATGGTGCAGGGCCCAGCATGGCATGCAGTACCAGGGATTAAGCTCAGGTCCTTGGGCTTGGCAGGCAGGTGCTTAGACCACTGAGCTGTCTCTGCAACCCAAGTCCTGAGATTTGTCAGGCAAGCTCCACACTGGTGAGAGGCAGACTGGCTGGTCACAGGGACCCTTGGTAAGGGCTCAGGAATGGGCTCTTGAGAACAGCCTTGGCCAATGAGGCAAAGACTTGCAGTCATTCAGCGCAGGTGATACCCTTGATTGTATGGATTTTCACCTTTAAAGATGTGCAAAAAGTTCCAGTGATAAAATAGAAGGTCATTGTCTTAGAAGATGTGCTTTTGTTTTCAGGAATCCTTCTGCCTTTTTCTACACAACAGACTACTAGGCTGCAGGTCAGTGTGCAGCGAATGCAACCCTGTGCCCAAGCTGCAGTCTGCATGAAGTGTGCTGGCGCCTGGGAGCCCCCACCCCACCCGACAATGTCAGGGAAGATGAATGTTTGTACAGGAAGTTTTCCAGAAGTGACCAGCAACTAAACAAGCATATGAGAGCAAAACAATGGGAAAAAGGAATGTAGATGAAAATATATTGTCCCAAGAAGGGAAGAAAATTTTCCAAGTATGTTTTGAGCTATAAAGGACTTAATAAAAACACAAAATCAATAAAACACCAGGTCATAGACAAAGCACTAAACAACAATAAAATGAAAGGGGAAATTTCAGAGCTAGTAAAACAAATCAAGTTCAGAACATCAACATTTATGGCTCCAATAAATAAATTAGAAACAAGGAAAGAGAGAGCAAGATATTGAATTTCTGCCCTGGAGGAAAGACTTAAGATAATAAATTCAATGAAGAAAAATAAACAAAGTGATTTAAAAATTACCAAAGATGAGCAATTTGGTGGCAAAAGATGAGCTAATATAAGGACAATTGTTATCTTTGCAAGAGAAAAATCTATTCCGTGGAAGCAAAATGTTATTGGGATACAAAATGGGAAGATAGTCCCCCAATTTAGACAGATATTAAAATATATCTGTCTTAGTTATTTTTTCTTGTTGCTGAGACAAAATATCTGATACCCAAAGTTAAAGGAGGAAAAGCTTCTTTTGGCTCACAGTCTGCAAAGGTATCAGCCCACAATCAGCTGACTCGAGGGCAGAGGGTCAGGCCAGAGGGGCATTGCAGAGGAGAAGCAGGCCACGGCAGGCAGAAGACAGCAAAAGCAAGCGAGAGACAACACAAGCATTGTCCGTCTCCTACCTTGTCTGCCTACTTCTCTCAGGGAGGGTAGCCATCCACCTGCATCTAGATTCAGCCACCTCTGCAAAGCCCCATCTATGACCACATGAGCTCTGGGGCAACACCTAGACACAGAACCATAAGGGTACCCTAGGTAATGTTTTTGTCTTTTAGAGACAGGGTCTCACTATATAGTTTAGGCTGACCTTGAGCTCCACTTTGTAGCTCAGGCTGGTCTTGAACTCCCGACAATTCTCCTGTCTCACCCTCCTGATAGATGGGATTACAGGCATGTGCCACCATGCTTGTCTCTAGGGAAATTATTGGCTTTTAAAAAGGAAACTATTTAGACATCTAAACAGGAAAAAAAAAATCCTGTCTCCTGCAAGGAATGCAAAGGAGGAAATCGTAAATCATAAATATCACAGATTTCACCATAACAACTTTCAATACCATCTGGAAAGTATTTAAAATTCTGAGGGAAAACAAAATGATCTAAGGGTGTCTGCCAAGCCGAGTTACCACTTATAGCACAGGGCACTCTTGGTGGTGGCCTTGAGACAGGCAAGAACTCAAGGACTGCAGCTCCTGTGACGTCTTCCCGATGCATACTCCTTGATGAGGTCCCAGGTACCAATGAGTGAATCAAATAAAGAAGGCATCAGGAACAGACACTGTACAACAAGCACACAAGGCCAAACCCAACACCACCCCAACATTCTCATTGTCTGATTGCCAAGCTTATTGTTACTGCTTCCCCTTGCATGTGGGCAGGCATTGCCCTTGCCGAGCTTGCTGTGGCCATCATCTTTGCTGTCACTGCAGCAAACACCTGAGATGAAAATGTTTGACTCACAGTTGTGGAGGGTTTAGTCAATGGTTGGGTGGCTCTGTTGTGTTGGATTCTGTGGTGTTGCTGGGATTGCATGGGGGAGGAAGTTGCTCTCCTCGCCATGGCCCAGAAGCCTCAGGAGGAGGGGAAGAGACCAGATCCTCAGCCCCTTCAAGGGCACACACACCTAGGGAGCTCCCTGCACCCTGCCTCCTTGAGTCTCCCCCACAGGTTGAAGCACAAGCCTTTGCAAGAGGTCCTTGTGGAACATTTACACAAACATGGAAGGTGCTAATGATTTTGACTTTGCCTCAATCCAAAGGGCAACTAATGGGTGGCATGACAGTCAGAAGATGCTTCAGACAGAGTAAGTTTTCAGAGAGGCATTCTCTGACTAGCCTAAAAACTATGCACAGACAAATTATTCTTCTTCTCTGGAGAGGAGGACTGAGGCCTGGCCAACAGCCCATGAGAAAGTGGGGGCATTAGTTCCATAGCCATCACTGTGGGGGAGTTCTGCTGTCTCTGTGCATGGGGGAGTCCTCACCACAATGAAGAAGGAGCTGGGTGAGCTGCGCCTGGACCCTGGCCTGGGAGACTGGACGGAGGACTGGGGAGCCGACCTGGAGGCCTGGCTCCAGAGTGTGCTGGGAGGACAGTGAGCTCGATTTGATTCCAGCTGCTGATCAACCCTACAGCTCCCTACAGCAGTAAAGACAATGAAGCAAGCTTTTAAATAGAGCATGAAGACTAAACAGCTTGGCATATTTGGCTTAAAAATATAAAATCAATACTATAAAAGGTAGGATAAAAAATTCTGTAACTTACTGGAATGTAGTTGGAATTGATAGGAGAAAAATAACAAAAATAATCTTTCTTTGGAGGCCAGGAATACTCGAAACTGTCTTTAATCAGAAAATCTGACTAAAACTTCCTATGTGTACAATTAAGTAATGTAATCCCTAAAGTGAGCAGATTTTTTGGAAGTGTGTGCCTTTTTGGCTTCCAGGGCTTAGAGAATCATGTGTATTGATTTTTAGCCACATTAATCTGCATAGATAGATTTGGAATGAGTTTCACAGAAGTGGCTATAATGGTTGCCACAGGTAATTTCAGCAGTGGACAGATAGGAAAGTTTTAACTGCTTTTCTTTTTTCCTGGATATTATTGGATGAGTGTATATTAGTTTCTATAATATAAACATTATAAAATTAAATGCATTAAATATAATGGTAATGAAGATAAAGGGAGAAAATGAGAACAGGAAATGTTCTCATTAACCCAATTTACTGGTGGAAATAGGCTAAGCTTAAGTGATGTGCCCCAATCATATTACTAGTATGCAGGCAAGTATCTGACTGCAGAACTAAGCTTCTAGTATCTGTAGACAGAAAACATGAAATAAATAAGAAAAACCGGCCAATGTGCTTTACACATCAAAGGGATCCAGGGGGCTCCCATGGTTGAGCCCCTCCCAGGTTTCCTGTACTGCGTATGGGTGTCCCTTATTATCCAATGGTCTGTCTTCCTGACAGGTGCACAGAACTTCTACACCAACCAAATATTTGAAGAATTTAGGAAAACGTTGACAAATCATTGGTTTCATTTTGAGCTGGGCATATCTTTAGTTTATTTCCTTTCACTGCTCCCCACCAAAGCAAGTTCTGCATGCTCTCCCCGCACGCACTGAGTCAGGCAACGCTTCCTAAGAGTGTTAGATGCCGTTTGTGGTGCTAAGGATGACGCACTGTAGCGAGTGAACTTGGTATCATCCTGCTCTCGTCAAGTTTTAATTCTGTCAGAGCAGCTGAGGGAGCAACCGAAATAAATGTAGTGCTGGATCCATTTTAATAAGTGAAATAGTGAGCTGTTGAGACAAAGAGAAGAGAAGAAGCATTCTCCAGGCCGGTGACCAGGGTGCACCACTGAAGCTGAGACAGCAGCAGGAGATGGTGGTGGTCAGGAGCAGCGCCCTGACACTGAGTTGACTGTGTTGGTGCAGGGAAATCTCATGTGTTCGAGTCTTCAGGTTGGAATCATAGAGAAGCCTGTAGTGGCCCAAGGCAGCCTCTAATGAAGAATAGGAGGTGGAGGGAAGTAGGTGGGAGCTAAACAGAAGAGGACTTGACAGGGTGTTGGGGGTCCTGCTGGACACACAGTGAAGAGCTCTGCTGTCATCTTAGTTACAAACAGGACAGAGTCTGATGCTCTTTAATGACATGGCCTGGGCTGTGCCCTGAGGAGAAAGCGAAGGGAGTGTGGGTGTTTGCACAGCAGGGCAGGAGAGCTGGAGACCAGTGGTGGGCTAAAGATATACAGTGGAGGCAAAAGTCACAGGACTCGGCTTTGGGCTTCATGGAAAAATGGTTTCCATGAGGATCAAGCATGATGGTAGGATTCCAGAACGGACATTAGGTGCTGGAGAGTTCCAGCAGAGCAAAAGAGAATGAGTCCAGGGTGAAATATTTTACGGTGTGTTTTGGACATTAAATCTGAAGTTCCTTTGAGTCCCAGAAGAAGATACTAACATAGGCAGTCAGATATCTGGACCTCCGAGGAAATGCTTTGGCTAGAGATCCAAATTTGGGCTTTGGGGTGACAGTGTCTTTCAACCTTTATTTTTGGAAGAGGTTATAGAGAACTGGTATCAAGTTTTTAAAGATTTGGTAGAACTCAACATTAAAACTCTTTGGCTCAGTGTTTTATTTTTTCAGAGGTTTTTAGTTATGGTTCCAACTTTCTAATAAACTTAGGAGGGTTGAGGTGCTTTTTCTCTTTCTGTGACTTGTGCCTTCTAAGGGTCCTGTCCACTCCTTCTGGGCCATTGAATTCATGGCATAGGGCTTTTCAGAAGATTCCCTTTTTATCTTTAAGTGTCCATCGAATCAGTTTATGGCTCCTCTTTCATTCCTGATATTAGCAATTTGTGTCTCTTTTCTACCTTGTTGCTTGACTAGAGGTTTAGAATTAAAAAAAAAATAGTTTCCTTCATTATGTTTCTCTGAGGTTTTCTCTTCTCAGTTTATTAGACTGTGCTGTAGTTTTATTATTTGTTTTCTTCTGTTTGGCTTAGGTTTATATTGCTTTTCTCTTTCCAAACTGAAATGTAGAAGCTTAGATAATTAATGGCAGAGTTTCCTTCTACTCTATATATCAAATGGCTGTCAGGTATTTCCCTTTACATACTGCTTTTGTGCATTCTAAGAGTCATAATGTGTTTTATTTTCATTTTCCTTTAGTTTCAAATGTTTAGAAGTTTTCCTGAGACTAATTTTTTGACCTATGTGTGTTAAGAAGTAGGTTGTTTAATTTCCAAATGCATAGAGAGTTTTCAACTTAAGTTAGTGATTTTTAATTTAGTTCCATTTGAGTTTGCGTACACACTTGGTCACACTGTGGTCTCTGTTCTGCACCTCATAGCTAGCGCTTTGTGGCCACAGCACTCTCTGAAAGACATTCCATGTGAGTTTGAGAAGAATGCACCTTCCATTTTTGGGTGGAGATTTTGTAAATGCCAATGAGATCAAGTTGGGGTGCAGTTGCTGCTGTCTGCTGCCCCTTCCTGATTTCTCCTCTGCCTTGCTTACCAGGTACAGAGCTACCGAAGACCCAGAGAGTGACAGCACAGGTGTCCCTGTCCTTTCAGCGGTGCAGGTCTGCGGCTCACACGTCCCTGCTCTCTGCTCAGACACGACCATATTTACAGTACCATTGTGTCTCTCAGGGAGCTGCCCCCTTATCACGGTGTGAAGGCTTGCGTGCCCAGAATACTCTTTGACATGAAGTCCAACACAGCTGAAACCAGTGTAACTACTTGTGCCTTCTTCTGATAGAAGTCAGTAAGGCTCACTTTTCTTCATTTCTTTACTTTTAGCTTACTTGAGTTTGTGTGTTTACATGAATCTCTTACAGAGAACACATAGTTAGGGCTTAACTTTTAACCTATCCGGATTGTCTTATAACTGGCATACTGTCTGTATTCACTTTAAAAATAATTATTGATACATTTGGATTAAAATCTACTTTGGTTGTGACTGCTTTTTGTTACAGTTTTTTCTTTTTTTATACCCTTCTTTTCTTGTCTTCTCAGGATTTGTTATGGTTTGTGTCTAGTTGTCCCTCCAAAGCCTCATGAAGTCATGAGATGGACTTCTAGTTTGTGATTAACTCATGACCTACTGGGATTATGGGTGTTGAGTGCTACAGCCTGCCTGGAGCAGGTAGCCTGGATGCACCTTACGGGAGGCAGGCTTGCTCTCTGTAGCCACTGTTGCCACTACGCCTCCCTTTTTCTCTCTGTTCTTTGCCCCCTCCATGAATTGCTGCCCTCTGCCATGTACCACTCTGCCTTGGAGCCAGCTGAGTACAGACTGAAGCCTCCACTAACTGTGAGCTAAATAAACATTTCATTTCTTCATTTTGGGTGTCAGATGTTTGTCTCCGCAAGTAGAGAAGAGTAACTGAGACAGGATTGAACATTATGCATGATTGCATGTTGATTTCTCTTTTATCCTAACAATTTTACTTATTTCTAAATGGTAAGCCTTTTTCTTCAATGTTCTTAATATATATTTGAACTAATCTAAATCCATTTTGAAATACCAATGTGTCAGTTTACACCTAGAAATGTCTGAAGGTTATTCTTCTTTATTTATGCCCCACTGTAAAAAAGCTTACATCTCCTTTTCATATTTCCCAGTTAGTGGGAATTTAGGCTGATTTCAAAATTTAGCTATTATAAACTGCTGCTACAAACATGGGTGAGGATTTCTTGCTGTGACACCATTAAAATAGTTTTAATTTTGTTGGGAGATACAAAGAAGGGAAAGGTAAATCAAATGAAATCTCCAATTTTAGGTTTTTGAAGGATCTCCACAATGGCTGCACCCGTCTACACTCCCACTAACAGTGAAGAAGGGCTCCTTTTCTCCCACATCTCTGCCAGATTTTGTTATTGGTTAATTTCTTGATAATAGTTGTTCTTTCCAGAGTGAGATGGAATCTCAAAGAAATCATCAACATAGTGAGGAGGAGACATAGGAAACTTTTCTTCCAACTGTTCTTCAGACAAAGGACTAATATCTAGAATATATAAAAAATTGAAAAAAAATCAGAGCCTCCAAATTTAACAACTCAATCCAAAAATGGGCATTTGAAATGAGAAAACACTTCTCAGATGAATAGAAGTGCAAATAGATGAAAGAATGTTTCAAGTTAAAACAATGCCCATGTTCTTCTCTTGCTGCAGACTCCATTTCCTGATATGTACTTCCATCCTATGCCCTTGTGTCTCCCTTCCTGATACCAGCTTTCCTTCAACCGCCTATTTCCTGGACAGTCTGTCTTCACAGCTCTCAAAGCATGCTTTGTGTGACTCTCAGGGAGCACTCAGTCATTCGCTGGGGCTATGTGCCCGAACTATGCCTTCCCAAACAGCTCTTGCTGTTCGAACCTCTCCTTAAGGTAGATGGGTATGGGGGGCATGTGGAGGGTGGAGAATGTCTTTTCTCCAAGTGGCTCAACCCTGGTGAGTCCTTTCTCCTACAGTAGAGGCTTTCATGGTGGAGAATATTTTCAATGATTTTTCCTCCAAGAAGGGAACAAAGGACTCTTCAGTTTAGAACCTTGCAAGAACTGTTCATCTGTAACTTATTACCTATTAAGTCTGCTATTGCTACCATTGTATGTCCCTCGTGGTTTCTATTTTGGGTACATAGATTTTGGTTGGCTTTTCCTGTCTCTAGATTTTAGGGTGACAAGTTGCTGTGTGATCCCTGGTTTCTAGTAAGTTCATGAAAAATGGTTTCTATTCAGTTTACTTAGCTTTTTCATTTGTAACGTGGTTGTTAGCAGAACTGTTCACAACCAGGTTGATTGCTGCTCAGAAGCCAACATTTAGGGGCAAGAAGTGGCGGGAAGGATTCATTGCTATCTGAGGGTCAGGGTCTTGGAAGATTGAGAGGCCACTGACTTCCTACCTCCATCTTGGGGGATTTTGGGAGGGATGGGCCTTCTATAGGGTGGGAAGGCAGAGCAGGGCAGGCAGCCTCATGCTGTGGAAGGGCCTTTGTCTCCTTTGCCCTTCTGGGCACAACGTAGTGGACCTCAGCTTCTGGGCTAATTTCACTAACTCCTTTTAGACATATTGCTTTTGTGCAGTTAAATGGTACAGCAACTTAATTCATTGTGTTTGTTGGTGACACAAAGACTGAGGGTAACATTGCAATGGCCACCTGATGTTTTGGGTTCTGTAAATCTGAAGAAACGTATAACAGTGAACATTTTCATCACTTGAGGGATTTCTCTTTAACACTTTGATAGCAAGTTAGAGGGGGAAGACAGAGATGTCATCAGCCTTGCAAGGAATCAAGAAGGCAAGGCTAGTTACACCTGCTTACAGCAACTTCCCAAAAGAGCTGCCCAGCTATGGAGTGAGGATTTCTAACTTTTGCTCTCGCAGCTGAAAGCAGATGTCTTCTTTATTTCTAAAGTGCAAAGATATGCAAAATCACCAAAAGAAGAGAGAAGTCATAAAGTTCTGGCAACCTCACCACTTAGGTATCAGTTGCACTAGGATAAGTTGGCAGTGGGTAATGTGGAACAGACTGTTCAGAGGTGAATGAACAGCCAGGAGGCTGGAAAGTCCAGAGGAGTCAAAGAGCAGGAATTTCAAGAGTAGGACATGATAAACTTGGCACATGCTGATGAGCAGTTATAAAAGGCCAAGAGAGACTGTAGTGCATTTGGTTTCTCAAAGGAAAAGTCATAGTTGAATTAAATGAGGGCAGGTGTGGTACAGAGAAATATGTGGAGTTTGGTACATGTGTGCTCTAAGGACAGCAGAAACCAGGCTGGAATGAGTGCAGGAATCTATTAAAATAAGAATACAGACATCATGGATGAATTCTGTTTTCAAAGAAGACTTTTCAGGCAAGGTACATTACCCTTAACCTTGAATTATTTAGGAAAGTTGGAAAGGTGTTATAAGTCTATTCTTGTGCAGGCTCCATCACTTGGCTGGTTAGATCACCTGTCTGATAAAACTCTATTCTTTGTCTCTAAATCTGATTTGGGAAACAGGAATAAGAAGTCTAGCAAATCAGATAAACTAAACTCCTAGTATGCCAGCAATAATGTTTAATTATGATGAGGAACTTGAGTAGCTGAATATTAGGCATGCAAGAAAAATTTGAGGTGTAAATTTAGGAAGTCTTTTATAGTTAGGAATCTTGCAAGCTAGCATTGTTTGTTTGTAACAGGGAAGAGCTGTAATTTTGGGAAATTAGATTAAAATGACTCCTATCCATACTAGGTTATTCAAAGAACTAAATATAGGCATTATTAACTTTAGAATATACCAAGGGGAAAGCACTCCTCCTTTTGTGGAAGTGCATCGTTCTTTCCATGCCAGTTTAAGCCTGGCTACTTCAAGGGGGGCCCCCATGCCTGCAGTAATGCCTTCTTTTGATGCTGGCATTTCCTTTGGCATCCTGAGGGTGCAGACTGCATCTAGGCCAAGGTGGCAGGTCTAATGGCTTTTATTTATGCTTTGTGTACTGTCTGTCTTTTGTCCCAGTGTGAGGTTTCTCAATTAAAGTGAAATAGCTTAGTCTGGCAAGTTGACTTTCATAATGGTCCTTTGAAGCTTCCCTTCTTAGCGTGAATCTAATGATACATTATAGAACAAAGTCATCATTCATTAACTCCAAATCAAATCACATTTTTTAAAGCCTGGGAGCACTGTCCGTCCAAGAAGAGCTGCGTCAACCCTCCCAGAGCACAGCAGCATCGTGATACAAGAGGCAGTCTCAGAAGGGTACACTGTAAAGGTCTCTCCTGACATCCAAGGTCAATGGCGCACCCTGCTGGGAGATTAGGACATGGCAGGATGAGCAGGGGCGTGGATGATGGAATCAGCTGCCCTGGGACTGGGGCAGGGTCCCAAGTCACAGGCAGAATGAACCCAGGGATGGAAGCTCAGGAAGCGAGCAAGTGGGATTAAGGTATTCACAATACACTTTCTTGCACTTTTATCCTGAATTTTCCCTTCTTTACTAATGCAGTCCCTAGAGTTTTCTTTGTGTCAACATTGAGACTTGAATTTGTACTACACAGCTTATTCCTATTTTAATATGTGTCGAGATAGTTTCTCTGTCTCTGTTATCCTTTAATGGTTGTCCAAAAAGAATTTTTCATGAATAGCTGCTGGTACTTTGTTGTTTTCCTTTTCTTTCATTCACTTTACTTTCTTCTTTATGAGTGCTTTACTTTTATTAATGATCATGTCATAGCTTTCCTTGTACTTTATGAATGTGGATAGGAATTAAAATGAGTGCTTTGTTTTGAAGAAAATTTTAAAAATGTTCCTACATAAAAAAGTTTCCACCTAAAACACAACTCTGAAACAAGTTGTGATTATGTCATTGTGGATCATAAGAGACGAAAGTTTCCACAGTTTTGAAGAGAGGAGCGTCAAGCTTTGTCAGAACAGAGTGGCAGAGACTGCTGGAGGAGGGCTTGGCTGCTTCCACAGTGACCCACTGGATGAAAATGGCAATTTTATTTCAAAGCAGTTGGCCAGGTAGAATATTTTGATTTATTTTCACCTGTCATTTGTCACTGCTGACGCAGATTCCACAGCAGGGAAGGCACCCCTCCCCATTTGAGTCCTTTCTGACCTCATGTTCACGTCTAAGCTGCTGTTGTGTTCACCCTCATGCAGATGCTTCCACCACTGAGCTCCAAACATAAGGGTCAACAATCGCGACTCAAGAGTGGGGTTTGCCCAAAGGGGGGCACCAACAGAGTCACCGGCTTAGCTGTTGGGCTAGCCTTCCCCTAGTGTTTGTAGACAATAGAGAGTATTTCATCAATGTCTCTTTATAATGATAAATTTTAAAGGCTATTAAGCAACCTAGTGATGATTTTTAAATCTAGCATGCTTATTAAAAATAGTTGTTTTAATTATGAAGGGAAATGGTTGAAATAAATCATAAATACCAGCAATGAATAAAGTCATTATAGCTTCATAATGCAGACAAGTTTTGTGAAAAACAAAAGTAAAATTGCTGTCTTTCCCCTCATTATTCCAGCTATTTACTCTGTTTTTCACAGAGCCAATTTCTCTCTAGACTATCTTTGGTCTGAAGACCCTTTGGCAGTTAATGACCTCATCTCAATATGAAGACATCTAGCTGGGTATCCAGGTGCATTTTGGATCCTGTGGACCTTCACCTTTACACCTCAGTTTATTTGTTAAGTCATCCAAGATAACAAAGGGATAGGAAAACAGCTTGTCTGCCCAACTTTACTAATTTTTACTTTTATTTTATTTTATTTTTTCTGTGTTTTAGGGAAGGGTCTACAGGACCTTCAGGGTCTCACTACTAGATCAGATTCATAGTGATCTGCCTGTTTACAGCCTCCCAAGAACTGAGATTGCCCAGGGGAGGGGCAGACACAGCAGGCTTTTTTATTTTTTATACTTTTCAATATACAGTGTTGTAGTTGTGAGTTATAATTTTCTATGTACAATGTTGTAGTTGGGAGTTGATAAGTTATGTTGTAGAATAATATTGCAGCTCGTCGAGGTTCTGATATTCAGTCAGAGCCAGGGTTACAACTGGCAACTCTAGCTTCCAGGACAGAAAGCTTCTATTATCTTCCTCATGAAGCATAGATAGATAAAACACATTTTATAACTAAGAGAAAATAATTATGAATGGATAAAATTATATGCTCTCTCAAACTGATTCATATTTCCATGTTTCCTTGATATTGGATGCATGTTATGTGGTAGTATATTTGTACCTGTGTCCCACTAACCTATAAGCTATTTAAAACAAAAATGTTAACCTAATACTCATTGTGATCCTAAAAACTATCACCATAAAATGAGGACCTGCATGGACAAATGTGTAAATCCATAAACACCATGGATTTACATGTAGTATGTTATTTTTTGGTTTCTCATACTAAACTAACAAAACTGGCATTGTATTGTATCTTGACAGATGAATTTTAGAAGAGCCCATAATGAAAAGGGAGAAATCACTCTTTGAAATCCCCACAACCAGTGAGCCAGTATCCAACCCCAGGTCTGACTGAGGTGAAGCTCATACACTGATTTCAGACATCATCCCTTTGAATAATCATGCACGTACACTCCCCAACGACTGAGTTAATAGATATCCAGGTTATAGATATGGTCTCTCTCTCTCTCTCTCTCTCTCTCTCTCTCTCTCTTTCTCTCCCCTTCCTTCTTTCTTTCTGTAGCAGGGATCAAACTCAGGACCTTGCACTTTTTAGGCAGGCACTTAAGCCACTAAGATAGCTCCATGACCCACCATTTCTTTTTTTTTAATAAAAATTCTGAAAAAGATGGTACCATTGCTAAAATCAGTCTACAGATTATGACAAAGGATTTAGCAGATTAAGTAAATGTTCAGTCATGTAGGATGTACATGCCAAACAAGGGTTAAAATAGACTTAGGAACTTTAAAATCAATATACTTGGAAATTAAGTGTGATATGAAATGAATAAATTTTGAAAATAAACGAACAGTAACAACAAGTACGCCCGAAGTGGGCGATGCCCGTGTTGGCTTGTGGTCATGGATTTATGCACAGACATGCTGAATAGCTCTTGGACTCCTGGTTTCAGCACCGCCAAAGCGGAACAGCTCCCAGGGCCCTGTCTTCAGCACTGGCGTGCCGGACAGCTCCTGAGCCTGCGTTTCAGCACAGAAGTGTCGGACAGCTCCTGCGTCCCTGATTTCAGCAGTGCGTGCTGGACAGCTCCAGGCCTAGCAGCTCCTGTCAAGGAAGCAGGCTCTTGCACAGACCATCCTGCCTGCTTAGGAGTGCCAGTGTGATGTGTAAGATGTTCTTAAAGACAAACATTAGAAACTGTTACAGAGATGTTATGGAAGGCAGAAGTTGGGCTCGAGAAGACCCTAGAAGAAGTGGACCTGTGAGTCTGTGAGGTCATTTTTCCCCCAACACGGCTTATGACACGAAGATACTAAAACGTCTTCTTATGGGGAAGTGTTCTTCGGGAAAGTATCTCTTGAAAATTAGTAAGTAAAGCTGTCTAGATCTTAAGGTAAGGTGCTATAAAACTTACATACTACAAATGTAAAAACTGCTTCAAGGATGAAGAGAGGAATGGAGGGAGAGTTAGTTTTTCGTTTACTGACAGTCTAAGCACACTCATGTTGTATCTGCATTGTCTTCAACATGAAATATTAGAGATTCTATGCACAAACTCATTGATAGCCTCTTCCACAAAACACAGGAGTTTTAAGTTTCCTCTCTTACCATTGTCACTTGTCTCCCACGTTCTGTTGGAGTTTTTTCATGCTCCTAGACTAGCAACTGACCACAGTTAGCATAATTACCCTGTTATGATTAAGCTATGTGGTCTACTGGGCTCTGTGACATTTCTTTACACGTGTACATCTTGGCCTGATTATGTCCATCCTAGTGTTACAGGGTCCCCTTTTCTCTTGTTTCCTCCAAATCTCTTTTGCATTCCCTAATGTTTTGTCTTTGATTTTCTGGTCCTCATCTTTCAGTTTCTCCACATGAGGGAGAAGACGTGGAGCCTGCTGTTGTGGGTCTGGCTGGTTGCGCTTAGCAGGGCAAGCTCCAGCTCCACCGACTCCCATGCAGAGCACATGACTTCATTCCATTGGGTACATCTGTGGCATATCCTGCACACTTCACAAATTTATATTCATCCTGAACTGTAGGGGAACAGACCTGTTCCAGTATGGAATTTGAAAAAACTTTTGTAGGATATTGAAAAAAATGTGATCATAATAAAGAAAAATTAGCTAATAGTAGTCAAGTATGAGCATATGCTGGGCATTTAGTATACATTATTTCATTTAATTTCTCATTATAAAAGCTGAGTTTTGCAGAATAAATATCTTGTTGAAGTCTACAGGTGTGGATAGCAGATTGCTGCTGATGGAGGGTTGGATTCCAATCCTAGCTTCTTAAACTTCACCATCTATCCACATTGCAAATGTAAAGATGGGAGAGAAAAGTTCTTAGAAATACAATGAATGATTTATAAGTGACATTTTCTGTGGATTGAAAATCTCCAGGTGCATGGCCACCACTCTGAGCTCCGGTACATAGCCAAGGCTGGACACACAACCCAATTGTGGCTGTGTGCAACAGCAGATGGAGGTATAAACCGAGGGGATGGCCCAAACCTGTGTCTCCATAAACATTATCTTTTCCACTTACATAAAGCTGCCCAGTAGAGCAATTTGCTTTTCACTTGCATGGCCACAACCGTTCATTAACACCGACTGAACAGTGAATTCAGAGAAGGCGGGTGGCAAGGCAGATTAGATTTAATCAAGAACTTAGATTTAATCAAGACTGGAAGCAAACATGCTGAACCCGAAATAAAATCTCTACTTTTTGAAGTGGAAAAGTTCTTACCATTTCTCCATTTCTCTTTTCAGATTTAATGCTTGACGTCCTGTGGTGAGTGGATATGTCTGCTTGCTTGCCATCATTTTAAAGGTATAATTGACAGACACCCTTGCATATCTTTACAGTGGAAGTCCCCTTGATCACTGTGTCTTTCAATGTGTGGATGAGATGTTTTCCAGGTTTTTGTGCTTAGGTTTACCAAGAGTATCGCCCGCCAATTTTCTTATGGGTCACTTTCTGGATGTACCGTCGGGGTGATGCTATCTCGTAAGATGAGTGTGGAAGTGAGTGTCACGAATTGTGAAGCACTCAAGCAGCATTGCCATTCTTGTTTGAGTGGCATAATTCCGTCCTGAAGCCCTCCAGGCCTGGCCACTTCTTCGATGGAAAGATTTTTATGACACTGTGTCCATCCTCATCCCTGCTCACATTGCTTGTTTCTTCATAGTTCAATCCTGGTATGTTGCGGCTTTGTAGGACTCGATCCATCTCTTCTGGCTACTAACATCTTGTCACTTAAGGGTTCATAGCGGGCCCCGAGAGTACTCTGCTTAGTGGAAGCATCAATTCTGATGTCTGCTCTTTCATTCCCAATTTTATTTGCTTGAGTTTTCTTTTTTCCCCTTAGTTTAGTAAAATGCTTGTCGATTTTATTTACCTTCCCCAAAGACAGACTGTTTGTGTCACTGTTGTTTTCCTATTTTCTGTTTCATTTTATCTGCTCTCATTACTTTCTTGCTTCTGTTGAGTGTGGGCCTAGGTGATTTTCTTCCAGTTCCTTGGTGTGCAATGTTAAATTGGTTTAAGATCTTTTTTTTTTTTTTTGTGTGTATTTATTTCTCTCTATTTCCTTCTTTTTTTTTCTGCCTTAGTTTTTTTTTTTTTATTTGATCTTTCCATTTTCTTAAATTTCAAGGTTTTCTTTTAAAATTTTCATTTCAGGCCAGCAAGATAGCTCAGTGGACTAAATGTCTGCTTTGGCAAGTGTATGGACTGGGGCTGGATCCCCAGTCCTCCATGCCATGCCAGCACTGCCTCTGGGGCACACTGAGCCAGCTACTGAGTCTGAGCCTAGTGGTGCATGCCTGGAATCCCAGTGCAGGGGAGGCTGAAAACAGAAGAATCACTATGAGCTGCATAGTGAGAACCTGTGCCAAATACATAAATAAAAAATCATAAAGTTTGCATTTCTCCTTTGACCTGTCAGTTACTGGGACTATGTTAATTTCCACATTCTTGTGAATTTTGTATCTTTTCTTGTTACTGACTACTACTTTTATTATGTGACAATCAGAGAAGATAAAGAGTAATTTTAATATTTTAAGTTTTGTTAATAACTTTTAGTGGCCTTGCCTCTTGACGGTAATGATGAACCTTCCGTGTGCTTGAAGGGGTGTGTGGTCTGCTCCTCCTGGGCAGGGACGTTTCAGCAGATGTGCCCTGTTCCAGGTTGCAGCAGTGCTGTTCAGATCTGCTGTTTTCCTACTGGCATTAGCATGAGTACTCTGTTATTATTGAAAGTGGAGATGGAAACCCTCTGCACAAATGGAAACTTCTCAAAAGAAAGCATAGAATGACCAGCCAGCTTTGGGAAAAATGGTGAGCATCGCCAGTCACCAGGGCATTGCCAGTTGAAACCACACGAGACTGCTAGAACCACCTGACCACCGCTGCAAGGGCTGTTATAAAAAAGAGGTAAGAATTCATGTGGTAGACACCATTTGTGTGGGCGTATAAATTAGTGTAGCTATTGTTAAAAATAGGATGGATTGCTAAAAAAAATCAATAATGGGACTATCATGTGATCCAGCAATCCACTGCTGAACACATATGGGAAAGTAGTGAAATCAGTTTTCAGAGAAACTCTCCTGTGTTTATTGTAGACTATTCACAGTAGAAAATCTGTGGAGTCATCTAAGTCTTCATCTATGAATTGATGAATTTTTAAAATATAGCATATATATATATATATATATATATATATACAGTGAAATGCTATCAGTCTTAGAAAAGAAAATCTTACCCTGTAACACTATGGATAAATCTGGAGGACATGTTGTTGAGTGGAATAAGCTATGGGCAGAAAGACACTTCTCACACATACATAGAACCTCATACTAACAGAGTTGAGGTTGGACAGCAGGCGCTGGGGGTCTAAGGAGGGTGAGAGATGTTATTGAGAGACCCCGAATGTGAGTGAGTTAGGGACAGTGTGCGCATGAGCTCTCATGCACAACATGGTGACCACATTGAGCGACCTGCCATGCTGAAGCTGCTCAGAGAGGGGAGGTGAAGCATTCCTAGCAAACAATCATAACCACGAGATCTACAAAATATGCTAATATCCTATATTAGTCACACCACAATGTATACATACTTCAAATTAATAAGTTGTGCATGGTACATGCATAATATTGTCAGTAAACTTAAAAATTTTAATATGGTTTATAGTACACCAAGACAGTGCCAGTACATTCTCATTTGACTATTTTCTTACCCTCAGAGTACATTTTATAATTTCATGTATGTTCCTGTCATCAGTGGGAACCCTTTTATTCCACCTGCAGTTGTTCTCGTCCTGCGTCTATGCAGCTCAGGAGTAGAGTGAGTGGAAGAGGTCCTGGGTTCAGTTCCCGGCCCCGCAGGACCCCCTTTGGCATTCCAGGTGAGGAGGTCTGCCACTGATTACCTTCCATAGCTCTTGCTTGTCTGGGGAGAGCCTCTGCTCGTCTTCACGTCTGCACCACAGCCCTCCTTGCCGAAGGAGTCTTGCTCGGCAGCTCCCTTTCATGGGTGTCCTTCTAATATGAATCATTGTACTCTCCTGCTTGATAAGATTTCTGCTTAGAAATGCAGTGCTGGAATGTGTGGGTTTCCTGACATGCAATGGGTTTCCTACTGTGATGCTTTCAAAATTCTCTTTTGCTCATTTGGTGGTTTGTTTTGACGTGCCTTGGTAAAGATCACCGTATTCAATCGCTTGGAGTCTTTAGGCTTTGTGAATCTGGATGTTCATGGCCTCGCTGGGTTTGGGAAGTTACTTGTTACTGATTATTTAAACTTTCCTCATCTTCACTGTTACTTCTGGTGTTCCATATTTTTTTCTCACTTGATGATGGTTTCTCATAATTCGCATAACTTCTCTTCAATTTTCACTCATTTTAAAAATTCTTCTGTATGTGTAATTTCAATTAACCTATCTCTGTGCCTTCTGTCCATCCACCATTCCCTCCACATCTCCTCTCTGCCCTCCTTCTTTCTTGTACCCCTCCCTCCCTCCATCTCTTCCTTGCTATACTGGGGTTGACCCAGAGCCTTTGCACTGACCTCCATCCCCAACCCTTTGCTTTTTATTTTGAGGCAGTGTTTCTCTTAGTCACTAAATTGCCCAGTTTGGGCTTGAACTTCTCCTGTGACAGCCTCCCAAAGTGTGGAGATTGTAGGGGTGTTCTCTGCCCCTGGCTATTATTTTTTTCTTCAGAGTGATCAAGAATGCTGTTTATGTATTTTCAGTTCAGTCATTGTGCCCTTTAGCTCCAGAATTTGTTTCCTTTTTTAATCTGTTGAACTTTATAAGTTCTAGGTGTTTCCATGCATTGAACTTCTCACTTTGTGTATTGCTCTCTTGATTCAGTCTATTTATCTTTGTATTTTCTCTCATAGTGCTTACTGACAATTTTCAAGACAGTCTGAATTCCGTGCTGGGTATTGCATGGATGGATCCTTGTTTCTTTCAGGCCAGGCACCGACCATGAGTTTTGTCGTTTTGGAGCACAGTGCCTCCCCATCCCCTGTGGTCCTGTGGGGCGCCGTTTATGTTCATTCAATTCCACTTTTCCTGGACAGGCTGCCACAAGAAGTCCTTCACCCTCCTGTACACCATCCACACCTAGACTCCGGCCCAAGACCTGTGTCCTAAGGAGTCCAGGGAACCTCAGCCTCCAGCCTGAGTCTGCATGGCTATCCTGCTGCTGGAGAAAGCCTGGGTGTGTACATGGAGAGGATCCTGAGCCAGGACACCTGGGGGCCACCAGGCCCTGGGAAGGTCTTTAGACTCAGGCCATAGGACAGACGTGAAGTCTGGGTCTGCAGGGGCCAGCTCAGGGCCTGCAGCAATCTGTGTCTCCAGGGTCCATCCTGGCATTGGGTTCTGTGAAGCAGATGGCCCACAGATCAGCTAGATTGACCCAAAGCCTGGGTCCACTTGAGCCTGGGCCCATAGGGTCCACTGTTCTCCATCACAACATGCTATCTCCATCACAATTGGCCACTTAGCCCTCTCCAGAACCCAAATCTAAGAATCACCCAACTGGAGAATTTCAGCCTTCCAAATTGTGGCCTTAATAAACCTTCTTATTTTACAAATACCACCCTCAGATGTTCTGTTATAGCTACAGAAAATGTGGCCCTGTCTTTCCTGTACTTCTCAATGTCTCTTTTGATTTCTGTGCCACAGCTGTGCCCTGTCAATGCTCACCTGCTTCCCTTAGGTCTGTTCTGTTGTTTCCATGAATGACTTGTGTGTGATGATATTTCAGTGAGAGGATGAGATCACTCCTCCCAATCTTGCTTTAATTTTTTAAAGAAAAGGGCCAGCCAAATAGGTCAGTGGATTAAAGTACCTGCAAGCAAGCTCAGGGGCTGGAGGTTTGAGCCCTGAGCCTGCTGTGCTGGCCCCGCACCTGGGGTGTGCAGAGATGGCAATTGAGACTGGGTGTGGTGATGCGTGCCTGTAATCCCAGCTCTTGGGAGGCTGTAAACAGGCAGAGCACTATGAGTCTGATCTAGTAGTGAGACCCTGAACACCCTGTAGACCCTTCCCTAAAAATACAAAAAAAAATTTAAAGAAATAATTGACTTTCTAAAGAGTTTATGGTGAGAGCATATATGAGAGGAAGGTACAGAGATATCCTGCACACCGTGCGTTCAAGTCTGCACAGCCTCTTCTGTTGTCCAGACCCTGTCTGGGGTCCACTCATCAGAATGAATGAACCTACATGGCCACAGTTAACCTCAGGTTCACTGCTGGTACTGTGTATGACAGCAAAGGAAGCATTGTGCTTATGGTGTGCTGATTATTTTTTTTTGTTTATTTATCTTATTTTAAAAAATGTATTTGGTACAGCATCTCACTATTTAGCTCAGACTCTTAGTGAGCCTCCTGTTCTCAGCCTCCCTAGTGCTGAGATTACAGGCATGTGCCACCATGCCCGGACACCTGGGGGTGGGGCTGGCATGGCATGTGATACTAGGATCGAACTCCTGTCTCTGTGCTTTTCTAGGCAGGGGCTTCATCCATTGAGCTATCTTCTTGGCCCAAGAGCATGTTATTTAATAGCAGGGATACATGATCTTTGTGTACTGAGTGTATTCTAAATAATTAACATGAAAATGGCAATTTTTAAATCTATAGAACTAATTTCTGTGGAAATGTTAAATGAGTTTTTCTTTTAAATTGCCTTTAAAATGTATTTTTATATACTTATATATGCACATATAAAATTTTATAACAAAAGTTTTCTCATAAATTGATAACTCTACAGCAAACTTTGAATTTTATAGTCATACTACTTCTATTTTAAATGCAATATGAATACATTTAATAATTAAAAAATCCATTGACCTAATTATTTTTGTTATTTAATTGATGGCTTGAAAAAGTAGAGCCAGGCTTTGCCTAATAACAGGCAGCTCTGATATGTAAACAAGTGTAGACGCCTGCTCTTTCCCCTGAGCCTCCGGGCCTCTCAGTGCCCTGCATGGTTTTTCGGGTTCCATCCTCCTTTCTAAGCAAATGGAGGAAAACAAAGATGTAGCCTTGAATGTTTGCAGGTGCAGAAGTGCAGTAGATGAGGGAGGTCTCTAAGGCTCTCTAAGTTCTCTCCACTGTTCTCCCTTCCATGCCAGGCTGTTGACATCACCTAGGCAAGAGGAGCGGGAATAGGATGCCATTCTCAGTGGGCACCCACTGGGCCATCCCAAGACCCCAGCCCAACCACATGCCTTGTCTTTTAACAGCTGACTTTTTATATGCTTTCTTAAACAACAAATATCTGCTTTCCTGTCTTATGCTTTAAGGAATATTTTTACCTTTTTCTTTTTCTTTTACTTTTCTTTATGCCAGAAAAGAACTTATGAGTTGATTCATTATAAATGACTACTAAACCCTTCATCTTCCATAAACACTTACTTGTCAAAATTCTTTCTCGTTCTTGGTACCTGGGACACATGTGACCTATCATCGTAGGTCCTCTGTGTTTCCTCTTTGTTCATGACAGTGATATCATGCTCCGCATATTTTGAATTCATTTCTGTTGGTGAGAGCACTGTGTTAGGAACCATGTACTCATCTCATGTTGAATTTCAGGTCAAGTAAGACCTCCAGGGTCTTTTCACACGAATGACAGATTATAGTTCTTACCCAGCCTGTATTATCCCTTCAGACTGTGTCTCTAGGATTTTACATTTATTTCCATTTACTTTTGTTTTGTGGTTTATTATCAAAACTTGTACCAGTAGGAGTATGTGATAGCAGGAAAAACAGCACTTTGAAAATTGACTAGAGCACAAATTTCCGACTTTCCATATAGATTGTGTATATATATAGAGAGAGTCATGGAAATAGCTAGTCTTTGTTGGGCACCACATTGTCAGATGTTTAGTATTCATTATCCTTTCAATGACGTTTAAAATCAAGAGCTGTTGACATTCTCTCTTTTGTAGATGTGAAAACTGAAACTCATAATTTAAGTGACTGTTCCAGCCTTTAATTGGTAGTGTTAAATTTCTAATTATAATGTAGGAATATTTTTCTCTAAACACGTACGGACTTCATTTTCAAAGAGCTCAAAAAATGATTTCGTTTACCAGTTATGCCAATAATCTAAGATGCTCAACCATTAGCTGAAATCACAGAATAAAGAGTATTATATGTGCTTCTGAAGGAAAATTGCTTTTGTTTCAGAGGATGCTTGGAAGAGCTGAAGCCCTGCTGCAGCGTGCCTGGATGGTTGAATTATTCTGACACGTAGCTGTGGCATCTGTTTAGTCCATTTTTCCTCACACATGCACTAGGTCTACTGAGAGAACACAGAATGTGTGCTTTGCTAGATAAAAATCATGTCCCCACACCAAGTATAAGCCGTACTTCAAAGGCAGAAACAAACAAACAAACAAAAAAAGGCAAAAACATCCGTCAAAGTACTTTATGTCTGTTGGTATCTGCAATGTGTTCTGAGTTCTGATCCAGAGCAGAGGAGAGCCACTCCCCTTCTGGAGAAGCATGTCCAGCTGCTCTCCTTGCTCTGGGAGGGCTGGAGTGACACTCCTGGCCACCTTGCACATGGCCCTGAAAAGACCAGGCTAGAGACCCCACAGCCAGGAAAAAACAGAAGGCGAGCCTTTTACGGAGCATCCTTGTCTACCAGAAATGCAATTATGAAGCAAGTGGTTGCTCTCCAGCTGGATTTGAGGCTGGATCATCACTCCTAACTTTCTAGAAGAACAGGAGGAGGAGGAGGACAAGAAAAAGAGACAAGAAAGGTAACCTCATCTACTTCCTTCCCAGAACTTGATGAGAAAGAAAAATGATCTTTGATTAGGTTTCTGCCTTATTCTGTGAGATCCTAGGTGTATAAAGAGAGAACTGCTTTGTCCGCAGGTGTCGGCAGCGCTCGTGGCCCTGAAGCCCGCGTGATGCTTATAGCCACCATGCAGCCTGGAGGTGCTCAGTGCAATTTATTTTAATCAACTCTGTGTCACCACATAAGGGAACTTTGTATTTCAGAGAAGTGATTTTGATCTCAGAAGGTTAAATGTATGTGTTGTTATATAGAAGACAATGGTGATTATCATAATGATAAAATACTATAAAATAATATTCCTTTCTTTAGGATAGTATTTTGAGAGGAGTCACATAATTGCTTCATAACTATAGTTCTTATTTTTCTGTATTTGGAGTTTACAATTTGAACCCTTAGATGTATTTAAATACTTCGATTTCTGAACCTTTTTTCCGCTATAGAAAATATAACTTATAAAAGTTAAGACAATTACAAATGAGGTAGAAAACATTTCAAGAAAATCACTATTACATTTAAAAATAACTGGTCCTGTGTATTTCAGGCTTAGAGCTTACAAAAACGTGCTATCAGAGGCCAAACTGCATTTTTGATCAATTAAAAGGATCTATAATTGCCACTTCTTTTATAAGGTACTCTTCAATATTCTGTTTGAGCAAAAGAGTTACTGGCCTGCTTTAATTATTTCAGAAAGATTAGTTGTCAAAGTTCTTGCCTCAAAGTCCACGCGTGTTCTTGTCAACGTTGACCTCACTTCATGCTTTCTCTCCCGAACTTAACACTTAGTCCACAAGAAGTCATCATAACAATCGTGTCTTTGTCTCCAATCATAATTTATTAATATTGATTGTTGATTTGCATTTCCACAATGCTCGGTGACCCTGTGACTGCAGAGCCGCTGCCTAGAAAATATCTCAACAAACGCCAAAATGTTAGGAGGAAACGCCTTCCACTCCACCACACAAAGAACTTTCCAAGTGCAGAGGAAGCAGAAGCATCTTCCCAGCTCCTGTGGCTCCCCTTTTTCCTCCGGGGTCTGTCCTGCAGAACTTCTCCAGCATCAGCCAACACCCTCGTCCCCTCCTCCCCTCTCCCGCAGAAGGTCACCTCCTGGAGGCCTGGCACCTTCCCTGCGCAGCAGCGTTCTTGGCCACGCCCATCGCTGCTTGAGGTCGGGCCCTGGAGTCCCCAGACATCGCTGGACTTTTCTATCCATTCTGCTCCCCACCAAGGAAGCAGATGCAATATTCATAAAATTGTCTTTGAGCAAAACATTTCTTTTGGGCTATGCCATTCATTGTATGACCTGGCATGCTATTTAAATATTGATCAGAAGCTAAATTCTACTCAGGTTCTTCCCTTTTGCTCCCAGCCACAGTCAGTTGCACGAATTGTAGGTCTCGAGTAATTCCAGAAACTGGTCGATTTTGTGTTAAGAAATTTCTTTAGATTAAGATGTAGAAATGTGGCATCATTCATGTCACTTTTCGGTCTGCGTAGCATTGTTTCCGGTGCGCCAGATTTTATGCCACTTGGGGACTTGTGCTTGCCTCATTGTTTAACCAACTTCAATAGTTTTCAGGCTGAAGAATGTTTGCCTATAACGCGTATGAAAATAGTCTTGCTAAAAATGCAGCATTTTCTTCTTTGCTTTTCACTGCTTCCTAATTCCTTAAACTCATGAGGTCATCTATTAGGTGCTGAAGCCTTTCTTAATTAAATGATCAACTTTAAAGTCATTTTTACTGGAATACTAATTTTCTAATAATTCTATTTTTATTGGTAGATAACAGTGGCTAATTATTAAAGGCATTATTAGAAATGTCTTAATTGGGAAGAAATGGCCATTTCTC
>NW_004524610.1:3788606-3793228 GCF_000260255.1 Octodon degus | reverse complement strand
CTTTCTGGGGTGAGATGATATCTCAATGTTGTTTTAATTTGCATTTCACAGATGGCTAGCGATGTGGAACATTTTTCATATCTTTATTCGCTTCTTTAATTTCTTCCTCTGAGAAGTGTGTGTTCATCTTGGATGCCCATTTCTGGATTGGGTCTTTGAATTTTGGGGCCCTGGTATTCTTTGCATTTTATAGCATAAAAGGCAGCATGTTACCAACACATTACAAAATGAAATGTCCTTAAGTATTTCAACCGAAGTTATTTTTTTAAATTAATTTTTGTTTTTAACCCTTTTTTCCAGTACCAGGGATTGAACTCAAGACCTTGAGCTTGTCAGGCAAATGCTCATTCTCCTGAGCTACTCCCCAGGCCCCAAAGTTATTTTCTATCAATACAATCTATTCTACTTATCCTCCACCTGTGTAAAGATAGATGGTGGCTTTTGATGTAGACTGCTTTGTCATTTCACAATGTTTCAGCCAATTCCTTTGGGGGAAACTAATTTCTTCTAGGCGGATGTGACCATGCTGTCTTGGTTTGCCTGGAAATGCTTCTCACTGAAATTGTTACAGAAAGGCCAGGCATTATTTCACATGATTTTATGCTGAAATACTTTTTGTTGTTTTATAATGTCTCCTTGCTTTTAAGGCAACTTTGAAGAGTTTCCAGTGCCACACTAAAATCAGTTCGGATTTGATTCATTCCACCACAACAAATTCAACCCAACCAATAGGAAGCAGGCTACAAATAAACCATGGCCACATTATCATTTTCATTATAAGTCTGATGAAAGATTACCTTAAGGAGAGACACACTACTGACAGCAATGAAAAACAAGACATCAGAAATCCCATTTAAGCGCAGGTGGCAATGTTATTTATTGCCACCCACTCCTGTCCCTGCCAGGCCCCTGAACCCACACAGATGGAATAAATCCTCACAGGCCTGACAGCATGCATTGCGGGTGGGGTTACACTTCGGGAGACAGTCTGGAATGGCCTGGGAAGATGGCTTTCTTTCCTTGCAGAAATGCAGAAGAAATAATGATAGAAAAATAAGAATTTAGGAAATTCAAGCAAACTTCCTGTTGTATTTTTGCTTTCTAAGTGAAATGCTACCTTTTTCTCATCTTTCCAATCTAAACATTATAAATTTACAACTGCTAACTTGGTAAGGACTGAGATGACCCAAATCTAGTTTTCCGTTTCCATCTTGCTGTCCTATATTTTTCTCCGTAATCTTTCCTAGCCCAGCACTTAGGACTCGTTCTCTTCTAAAATGTGGCCCTCACCGTATGGCTTCTTGCTTGCAAAGCAGCCTTTCTTGCTCCTCGCGTTGGTGTTGTAGGATGCGAGCTCCCTGCACAGCAGCTCAGAAGGTCAGGTCGCCCTCAGGGGAGACTGATGAAGCCGCTTCTCACAGCCAGAGAGATAGCAGACCGGAAGCGGCTGGCTCGGCGGTGCCGGAGCGAGCTCCCATTCCTTGTGGAGATACGTTGGGGAAGAGGTCCAGCATCCACTGAGGCTGTGAGCGCCATGCAGTGTGGAGCAAGCGGCCCACAGCAAACCCTCTGCATAGAGGCACTGGGAACAGGCGCCACAGGGAGACGGTGAGTGATGGCTGGCTAATTTGAAACACAGAGTGCCTGAGAAACTGACAGTGCCCAGGGGGAGCCCAGCCTGCAGGAGCAGACGGAGCTCCCCGCTGTGTGGGCCAGGCCTTTCTGTGCACTTGGCTGGTACCTCGTGGTGCAGGGTGGCAGGTCCAGCAGGCCTTGGGCAGCCCTGGATCAAGGCCTCACCCCGGAAGTTGCTCGGTGGACCCACACTCACTGGGCCTCCATGAAAACCAACAGAAAGAAAACATGCCAACAAACCCTACACAGCTATAAAACCAATTACTTCAGAGTGAAACAACTTGTTTTTGAATAGCTTATCAGATTAATTCAACATAATTGTGTGTGTGTGTGTGTGTGTGTGTGTGTGTGTTTTAAATCTTAACATGGACTGCATAACGCGCATCATTCTTAACTCTTTTGGACCAGCACTTCTTCCTGAGGGGTCTCTGTTTGCCTTCCAGGTCCATTTTTTGCTGGGGTGTACTTGGGCTGTCCTTGAAGGGATTAGGGTTGTTTTCAGCTCTTTCATCTATGAGACTCACAATTGCTTCATGGTCTCAGGATGACTGTACAGGTAAGGCGAGTCTCGAAGGGAAAGGACCAACCTCTCGGGGGCTCGTGGCTGTCTGTTACTCCAGTGGGGACGCTCGGGTTGCTGACTTACGGATGTGCACTGTGTTCTCCTGGAACGGTCACAGTGTGAAGCAAGGCAGAGCTCCGACTTCTTCATTTGGTCTTGTCACACTGGAACTGTGGCTTCAGCTCCAGCCGAATTCGAGCCGATACTGCCCGGGCACCCGCACACACCTTGCCCACTTTGTGTCTGATGCTCCTTTCTCTAGGCCCTGCAGTGCGCTTCTTCCTCTGGCTGGGACTCTACTGCAGTTCTCTCCCCTTCTAGGGGTCAGCTATTCTCGGAGGCTTTCACAGGTCTGGTCTGTTTCACTCTGTTGGTGTCTGCTTGTCTCCTGGCATTAGTAGGGGCCATAAAAACACTTTGTTACTCTGTGTCCTTAGCTAGCAGACTCCCTCATTTAGGGACAGGCAAATGACACTGCACATTTTTAGTGATGTAGTGTGTTGTAAATTCACTGCTACAGAAATAGAAATTTTGAGAATGGATTCAAATTGGCACAAATTTACTCACTAGCTGTAGCAGGCCAAATAACAGCTTCTACATGATGTCACCATCCAAATTGCCAGAAATGGTGTCTATGTCAATAGGAACAGCAGAAGGACTTTAGGTCAAGGACTTGGAGATGGAGAGATTAGCGTGGCATGTGCAGAGGTTTCCGGTGTGGCTGTAGGATCCCTCATAGGAGAGGGAAGGGGGTTTCATTGTAGGTGTGAACCATCATGGCAGAGTGGCACATGGAAGAGCCCTGGCCAGACATGGCTGGCTGGAGAATACGCAGAGGGGCGGCTTCACGGCAGACACAGCAAACCAAAGTCTAAAACTGTTCACAGGCAGAAGGGCTGCAGCTCCACGCCATGCTCGAGAAGCTTGGGACAATGCTTAGGGCAATAGGTTTCTTTCTTATGGTCTAGTTAGAAAAACCAATCCTTCTTTCTGGCACTCTTCTAAAAATCCAGTGTACCCATACCTGCATGTCCTGTACCTCAGTAATTTTTAGGGATCCTTATATATTACAATCTCGATACACTTAATACATCCTGCACACCAACACATTGACGTGTTTGGAAGTCATCTTGCTGTCTTCCTTGAGTGACATATACAAACAAGTTTAAGCTCTTAAAGGTACAGCTTTGGTGATAAGTTCAGTTAATGGGTATGGCAAGAAAAATGTGTATTTTAGGGTCGGCCAAATAGCGCAGCAGATTAAAGCTCCTGCAAGCAGGTGCAGGGGTGGGAGTTTCAATCCCTGGGCCTGCCATGCTGGCCCCAGCCCCGAGGCACGCTGAGACAGCAGTTGAGTCTGGGCGTGGTGGGCCGTGCCTGTAATCCCAGCTCTTGGGAGGCTGTAAACAGGCGGATCACTATGAGTCCGATCTAGTAGTGAGCCCCTGAACACTCTGTAGACCCTTCCCTAAAACACAAAAAAAAAGAAAGAAAGAAAGAAAAAAAGAAAGAAAGAAAAATGTGTATTTTAAAACAAAATAAATATTTTCAAGTGGCTAAAGGGGTACAATTATTGCACACATTGCGTGAAGCCCTCGCATGGTCCTGTGTCTAGGATGTAGCAGGCATTCAGATAGGCTAGTAATTAAATCAGTGCAGGGATGAGGCCCCTGCAGGCTGTGCCCTGGTAGGCACGCACAACTTCTCCAAGCACCCGTGGGGCCTCTTGCTTCTGGATTATGTTGCTCTGTACATTCCGTCCTCTGAGTTAGTTTTTGGTGTTTCAGGACTGCTGTTGCTTATTTGTGTTTGGTTGTTATTGAGTGAACTCCCCCTTTCTTCACACAAGGAGGCGTGCTCTGCCTTCCGGACCCTTTGTAGGCTGGGGGTGCACACACCACCTCCAGCTCCACTTAGCAGGAGGTTTCAGACAGACCACTTGTGTTCTTAATAAAAGTCATGCCATTGCAGATGTGGCGAGGCATCTTTGTTTGCTTGCATGAAAATATTCATGGGTCAGCCACTTTGTTTTTTTATTAATTTTATTGAGAAAAATAGCAATGAGACAGCAATGAAACCAATTAGTAGGATAGTTTCAATAATTAATACATTGCATATTGCTCTTCTTTGTGGTTATCCATAGTACAAGATGCAGACGTGATATTCTGTCCAAACACTATTAGTACAAATCTTTCTTCTCATTCAATTAAGAGAAAGTAGCTGTATATCTATCCTATTTTGTATATACAGATACAAAATGGTCTTTCATTTGTATCTCCCTTTTTGTTTAGTTTTGTCAGAGAGGGTATTCCATTGTCATTTAAATATTGTAGGTACATGAATTCAGCAAAATAATTCAATACAGTCCAGTAGTCCATATGGCTCATACAGTCCAGTAGCCCATATGGCTCATACAGTCCAGTAG
>NW_004524610.1:3777872-3787153 GCF_000260255.1 Octodon degus | reverse complement strand
ATGGCTCATACAGTCCAGTAGCCCATATGGCTCATACAGTCCAGTAGTCCACATGGCTCATACAGTGCAGTAGCCCATATGGCTCATACAGTGCAGTAGCCCATATGGCTCATACAGTGCAGTAGCCCATACGGCTCATACAGTCAGTAGCCCATACGGCTCATACAGTCAGTAGCCCATATGGCTCAGCAGCATAAGCGTCTGCCTGGATTGGGCTCTTTGACCTGTGCTTCCTGGTTTGGGTATATCTGCACTTCAAAGCTTTTGACAGATGGCAGTGGAATGCCTTCCTGGCAGTTGCAGCAATTCCTAGCCACACCGAGTTTCTGAGGATTTCATTTTTCTTTACTTTTCTGAATCTGGTTATGCAAAAATTTTGAAAGTTTTCTAATGAGATAAAATTTATATAAATTGGTGCAATTTATATAAACTGATACAAGTTTTCTATATTTCAAGACCAATGCCAGCTGGTACATAGCTTCTCCTGCTTCAGCTTTTGTACACTAGTTTCACATTCCAATGGTTACTAGGGAAAATGGTTTATGTGTGCAGCAGGTATGTGGTATACGTCCCCAGATGTAGCATGTCCAGTGTATGTACATAAAGGTAGCACATGTAGCAGATATGTAGTGCACACCCATGTAGTCCATATGCAGGACTGTGCAAGGAGGAGACATGGTATGCAAACCATACTGTACACGAACACCAGACTGTAAGACTCTAGCACTGGGCACCTGCAGAATCCACTAGGCCAGCAAGGAGGCCTGGCCATGCTCAGCGAGGGGTCATGGACATCTTCCATCTTCGTGCACACTGAGCTGGGAGTAGCATGCATGAGGAGGAGACAAACGTGTCTGGCTGCAGGAAGGAATGGGCTCATGTGGCTGACACCCTGTAGGAGTGCAGGATTTCTTTCCTGTTGCCACAGGGACGCTATCATCTGTTAATGAATTTTTATGAGGATGATAAAGAACATTCTCCCTGGTGACTTAAATCTGGAGTTCATACCTTGAGTGTTTAATTTGGGGGCTAAGTTTTCATTAATTTGTAGAAATACAGGAAGAGGTCAGAGGCTCCGGAGCGCTGCTGGGGAAGAGGGAGAGCTCAGCTGATAAGCATCAACAGGCATCCTCAGTCCACAGCCCCAAGCTATGACCACAGTCCTTCAGGAGCAGCTGTGACTCTTCTGTTCTGATGAGAGCCTGAAAGCGAGAGCAACAACAAAGCCTGAGCACTACCTGCAGAGAAACCCAGCTACATGCGGCCCCTCGGTGCTTACAAAGTATCTAGAATGAGATTGTGGAAATCACACCTGAGTCACTAGTTCTGAGGACAGGCTTGACGAGAATGCATCCAAACCCAACTGAAGCTTGGTGTGCAGTGCCCAGAGAGAAGCAGAAGTGGAAATCTCTGTCCTCCGGCACCAGCAAAGCTGCACAGAAGCACCCCCAGAAACAGTGCAGAGGAGTACAAATCACAGCTTCTGTTACCAAGGTTTTCTTCTTGCAAACCACTGTCATAACAGAAAGAGACATGCCTACAATGTGGTTGTTGGATAGAATGTCTCCAGCAGAGCCGTCCACAGCAGGCTTGTTTCTTTGGTGTTATGCTTACAGATGTGTGTGTGTGTGTGTGTGTGTGCGTGTGTGTGTGTGTGCGCGTGTGTGTGTGCGTGTGTTTGCCAGAGCTGTGACTCATCTATTAGAGCATGTCTATCACAGAAGTTCCTAATGTTTCCTTTGAGAATATCTATCTACCTCCCTTCAAGGGTGTGCTAACCTTTCCAGGTCTGTGGTATTTGTTGTGCTCCTGGAAAACTCTTCAGACACTAGGGAGACCCCTACTTCGATATTTTTCATTACTCTTGAGGTTCTGCCAGTGTCGAGGGGTGGCCCGTTCTCCGCGTCTTCCCTGCAGATCCAGTGTGTCGGGTTGCATCTTGATGCGGAAGACACCAAGGCAGACGAGAGGGGACACATCGCTGGAGCGGCCCAGACCCTGCTCTAAAGGCGTGTGAGCACGGCACGTGGAGTGTGGCTCAGGGCCACAACTGTCTGCTACTCTGGGACTACTGGAAATGTGTCAGGAAGAGGTGGAAAGCAGGAGAGATGTGCCCTTAACTTTAATTTCTGAAAATTGTGTCTTGTGAATAGCTGAGTTTAGGGTCATTCCAAAATACTAGATCATTGGGACATTACAGGGTTTATTTTTAGCTCAGATAAGAGCAAGAGTGGTGGCCGACGTGCTGACTGCACTCCTAGAGAACTCAGTGTGGCAGGTCAGAGCGAGGGCACGGCCCGCGCCCGGTGTACATGGGCGTCTGAACATGCCTGGACTCACACTGTGCTCTTGCGATTTTCTGTGATATCAAATGAAGTGAACTGAAGATTAAAGGCACAGCGAGCCCCCGTCCTGCAGCCTGCATGCGAGCTCCGGACGGCTTTGTGGTTCTGGTTCCGCCATGTGGCTCTGGGTGAGAGCCGTCTTCTGGGGGAACCTGTCTATAAACTAGCAACAATGATAACCCTGAGCATAGTCTTACCTGAGGGATAAACTGAAAAATTAGACACATTCAGAACCAGATTGGGCACGAAGTAATTGCTTAATGAGCCGTCCTTACTGTTCCTACCATTCGTCTTTCAGTCCTGAGCTTTCACCAGCTGTTGGTCTGGGAATATAAACAGGAAGACTTAATATAAAACACTGATTCTCTTCCCAAACCTATGCCTGAGTTCGCTTCTCATCCAGATTAGAAAGCAGCAGGCAGCAGTTTCAGCCCTGCAGACCTCTTTTTCCTGGCTGAGATCATCTGGATGACAGTTTGGCAGCCCCTTCCCGCGCTGTAACAAGCCTCTTTTTAGTTCACTTGTGTTTTCTTTTATCGGTTTTCTAGATCAACTGTGTAAATTTCATTCCCCTTTGAGACTCCAATAGCCGGAGCCTAGTTCACGCCTGCCCCGCCCCCGCCGCGTCAGATGCGCTGTGGGAGGAGAGTCTGCTGCTTGCAGCAGCTTTGGCCTTGGCAGCCCCTTAACAGCAGCGGCTCCCACGGAGGAGTTCGGCGCTTACCTGGAGCCGCCCCGCTGCAGTCCTCGCCTGCCCTCAGCGGTCTCTGCACCGCAGCGCAAGTCAGCGGCTGCCTTCCTGCTTCCTCCACCATGAGCCTCTCCCCTTTCTAGAAGTGAGTGCAGCTTCACGTTGGCGCCTGCTGCGCTTCCGCCTTCTCAGCGAGCCCTTCCCCGTCACAGGCTGAACTTTAAGGGTATTTCTTTATTTCTCTCCTTTTGAGATGGGCTTTCATTGTGCAATTTCGGCTGGTCTTAAACTCACGATGTTGCCCAGGTTGGCCTCGAACTCATACATTCTCCTGCCTCAGCCTCCTGAACTCTGGGATTACACGTGTTCACTACCACACCGGGCTGAATTCTATTTCTTTTTCTTTTTCTTTTTTCTTTTTTTTTTTTTTTTGCAGAACCGAGAATTTTTTTCCAATTTCTATCATGTACCCTAAAGATCTCTACAGTATTTTGAAGTTTTCTCTTTTAAAAAGCCCAATACACTATACCTTAATTATATATTCATTTCCTTGCTCCACTAACTATAGTTGGAGAGATATTCTTCCCATTTCTTGAATATACCTTGTTCAGAGTACATATTTAACTACATTTTTATGATAGGACAATAGTTCCAGGAGAAATAATGAGGACTTTATATTCAAATGGTGATGTTGGCTTTTAATTTTTTCTCAAGTGGTGAGTAATCAACTGCTGTACTCTGGGTTCTGGGACAATGTGGACAAGTTTGAAAGAATACAATTATGGTGGAGGTGGGAGAGAGAGTGTTAGGATTAGTGAATGTTCACACCGAAGTTCACAGAAGCAGAACTCTCAGCTCCTGGGCTTCAATCTTTATTTCTCTCTTAGGCTGCTGGGTGAACTCTATAAAATCTTAGATTCCCCACTGGAGGTTAACAACATGTTGGCCAGATCCTACCAGCCTTGTAGGTGACACACAGTGTGGGGACATGAGGGTCCCAAAGGCAGTGACTCTTCCTCAGGATAAGACAACACTTCAGTTGAGTGAATATGTAGATTAAAAGGATGTGGTAATAAAAACCTGCCCTCTCCACTGCAGTTGGTGCCACAGCATCAATGGAATGTGTATTCTCTAGTTCATGCATGAAGTGTGAATCAGGAAAAAAATCCACAAATTCAGAGAGGATGTATCTATTTCCTCTGTTTTCCTCAGACCTGACCAATGAAGTGAACCCTATTTCCAGTGATATAATTAGTATTCTTGGTCTTTTAAAGACTGTGGAATTTTAGATTCCAGTACTGGGCTTGGTCTTATTTTTCCCACTAATACACTTTGGAATCAGTTGGTAGAAGAGATATGGAATCTGGGGTTAAGTACACAGGATTTCTTGATGCTCTGAATCCAGGTTGTAAAGTACAACCCTGGCTAGTAGCACTAAAAGTGAAAGGAGGGTGAGGGTTGCGTGGCAAAGGATAAAGGGAGGCCAAGCTAGTCCGAGTCCTTGGGTGTGAAGTCTCCCTGCTCTGAAGCCTACACAAGATTCTTCAGATGTTACTCCGGGGTCTTTAGGCACACACAGGCTGGGACACAGGTGCGGGCACCCAAAGGGCAAGCTGATCAATTATGCGAGGCTCCCACACATTCAGACCCTGAGAGCAGCCGTGTTTCCCAGGGATTGGAGTTGGGATCACAGCTGGAGGTGAATACAGTGGTGCGCCTTCACCGTGAAGGGAGCATTGGCTCTCTCAGCGGCCTCCTGTGTGGAGGCCTGTGCTCCCAGCCCCTGCAGGGCAGCTCAGCTGTCGTCCTTTGTCTGGTGCCAGGCCCTTCCAGCCATAGCCCAGGGACAGCGATGAAAGCAGGGGTGGGATCCAAGGCTAGGTAGTCCCACCCACTGCAGGCCAGCGAGGATCGTCACTGCATCTTCAGAGCCCCTTTGGAAAGCAGCCTGCTTTTCAGGTTAGTTTCTCCCTCTGGCTTGTTTTTCTTCAGTACTCTCCTTTCGGTAGGCGTTCATTCCAGAGAATTCCTGAGTAGAATCCTGATGAGATCCTGGACCATTAATCACCCAGCTGCCAATGAGCGCATGACGGGTGGTAGGTGGAGCACAGATAGCTCCTAACTCTTGATCACAGACTAATTATTAAAACTTTCACTGGAGTTAATTGCAATGCAGGTCAAGGGGAAAGGAGTGCATTAGCTGATAAGATTGCTGTTTCCTTTTTTAAAGCACAGGAAAAATAGGATGGGATGACTGTTGCTGAGTTTGATTGAAGTCCTAAAAAATGAAAGACTAAAAAAAAAGACTGAGAGCAACTTAAAGGTAAGTACGTTCACTGTTATTTATTCTTTCATCTGATGCTTGGCTGATACTTGTTGGGTTTTCACATTTTGGTGACTGTGGGGAAAGCCGGAATGAACAGAGTAGTGCAGGTAGCTTGAAGAGGAGGGGACGTCTTTCCTTTGGGATACCAAAATAGGAAGGCTACTTCATGTGGGAGACTTACTTTTAAATGCCTTTGGAGCCTCCATACTGATTTCCACATTTGCAGTCAAAATACACAGCTATAGAAGAAGAGATCTTGCCATTTGCCACACACGGATGGGCCAAGAAAAGACTGCGATGGGTGGTGTATGCCAGAAAGAAACAAGAAAAATATTGTGAATACGTGTTTGCCATGCACGGTGGTTCCACGCGTCATAGAAATTTGGTATGCATACACGATGACAGAAAGAAAAAATACCACATGGTTGCTCTCCTACGCGAAAGTTAAGAACAGCAAAAAGGACAAGCATACAGAGATGAGGTGGAATACAGTAGCTACCAGGGTCAGGGCTGAGCGCAAGGACTGACCATGGGGAGGCGTCTCAGAGGCTACAAGGTGTTGGACACCAGAGCAGTGTTCCGTGGGAGAGCGGCTCCGCTCTGCAGCTCTCACGTGTGAGGAAGAGGCTTATACCAGTCAGATCCACATGGCTGCAACAAAAGACCTGAGGCAGACAGGGAAGAGAAGTGGCTTACTTACCTCGCAATGTGTGAGGCTCAGGTCTGTGACTGTGCAGGAGCTGGGGTGAGCCCTGGTGAGAGTGCACACTGCTCCCCAGCTCACAGGTAGCGGAGGGCAGGGAAAGAAGGCAGAGGGTGCTACTCTAGCTGAGTCTGAGGCTGTAGTGATGTGGCTGAAACTCAGGATCTGCACAGCGGCCGGAGCAGAAAAGGCACTGGGTGGTTCTCCTGATGACACCCTATGTCAGTGCGGGAGCACCAGCTTCAAAGCCCTGGCCTTTAGAATGTGGAAGAATGTATTTCTCTTGTTAAGCCACCATGCTGAGCTACCACCATTGTTTTGTTACAGAAGCTGAAAGGAACTGATACAATCAACAGTTTCAGGGTAAATCCTGAGGGGATCTGACTGACCTTGTCAGATACAAAAGGTACCTTTCTTGTATATAGGTCTTGTATTATCTTGGTCTTAACCATCCAGCAGAAAAGTATAAAAGCGAGGTATAAAAAGTAAAGCCATATTAATATGCTGAGCTGTGAAAGGTTCAAGTCAACAACTTCTGACATTGCCAGTCCTGCGGATAACGCACTACTATTAGGGGCTACTGGACTATATTGGATTGTTTTGCTGAATTCATGCACCTACAGTATTCAAATGGCAATGAAATACCCATCTCTGACAAAACTAAACAAAAAAAGGGGATATAAATGAAGGAGCATTTTGTATCTGTATACACATAATAGTTAGGAGAAATATACAGCTACTTTCTCTTAATTCAATGAGAAGAAATATTTGTACTAATAGTGTTTGGACAGGTGATCATGTCAGCATCTTGTACTATGAGTAACCACTACAAAGACAACAATATGCAATGTATTAATTATTGAAACTGTCCTACTAATCAGTTTCATTGCTGTCTCATTGCTATTTGTTTCTCAATAACATTAATAAAGAAAGAAAAAAACAGATGCCAACAGAATCCATCAGCACCTGGGAAATCTTGCACAAGGGACTTGATGGGATTTGTGACCTGCATGCACAGCTGGTTTGCCATGCAAAAGTCAAAATAGCACAGAGATCCACATGGCTGCAGCAAAAGACCTGAGGCAGAGAGCTAAGACACAAGTTTCATTTTGATCCCCACAGATGTTGACAGAGCAGTGGAAAAAAAGCCTGGCATCCTTTCTTGGACTACAAAGACCCTTCTGTATACAGATAGAAAGCACCTATGGAAGCCCTCTGTTAAGAAGAATGCAGGCCCCTTCTAGGGCCAGGACCGGGATGTAGGCCCTGAGTACTCCTACTCCACATGGCAGTGAGTGTCTCCCCTGACCAAAATAAGCATCCAAGAAGGCAGCCAGCTAGTAAGGAGAATGCAGCATCACTCTGTACATTCCGTAACCTTATGCCCACAAAATTCTAACACAGCCATTAACCTATTAGAACACATATGTCAGACAGTTTTCAGGGCATAGAATCAATATACAAAAATCACGTGTATTACTACATAATTAGAGTAAGTATTTTACAGTGACGTTAAGAAAAAAATTTCATTTATGGTAATATAAGAAAGAATAAAATATATGCATGCACAATTCATTAAAAAGATAATAACATTTATATTCTAAAGTATAGTCACAGAAAGATCTGTACAAGCTGGGAGTGCTGCCTTACGCCTGTAATCCTAGAAATTGGGAGGCTGAGTCAGTAGGATTCCTGCCAATCTGAGCCCAGCCTGGGTTACAAAGTGGGTTCAAGGCCAGCCTGAACTACACAGTGAATCCTTGACTCAAATGCAACTGCACTGACATTAAGTGGTCAAGTAGTTTATCTGGTCTCGAAAAAAAAATCTGTGCAAAATGTTTAGAATGGCTGTATTAGTAATAAACACGGAAAATAATGTAAATGTAGAGCTGGTGAGATAGCTCAGCTGTTTAAAGCTCCTGCTTAGGGAAGCTTAGGCAGGCCAGGGACCTTGGTTCAATCCCCGGCACCACATGCTACACCAGCCCCACCCTTAGGGCAGGCTGAGTCTGCCCCCACCAAAAAAAGTAAATGTCAGTTAATAGGTGAATAGAAAGACTAATTGTAATTCATACAATGGAATACTGCTGAAAAACAAAAGAGAATTAACTGTCAATACTGTCAACATGATTGAATGTTGTTTTCTGTATAAATTTAATAAATGAAGGCAAGTTCATTTTCATACATGAAGGGCTAGCACCCTGAATTCATAGCTCTGTAAAGTATTAATTTAATAAAGATACACTATAACACTGTATAATCCAATCTGAGTTTTTACTTTAGTAATAGGTAACATGGACCAGACTTGAAAATAAGACAGAAAAATTGGATTGAGAAGATACTGAATATATTAATCTCTCAAAACTATAAATTACTGAACTATGCAGTTTTAGGAGTTTCTAAAAGCAGCTCAGAAGTAAATTGTGTTTTCTTCCCTAAGTGCTTCCATTATATACCTCTTTGCAAAGAAAATAGACTCAAGTCTTAGAAGTTTTGTGCACAGCTCTTAGATTAAGGTTTTCAAAAGTCTTTCCTCCTTTTAACTATTCTACTAACTTAGAAAATCCATTCAATTTTTTTACGGAAGGGTCCACAGGGTGTTCAGGGTCTCACTACTAGATCAGACCTGTAGTGCTCTGCCTGTTTACAGCCTCCCAAGAGCTGGGATTACAGGTGTGCAGAAAATCCATTCAATTTTTTCTCTCAACAATATCTCTCTCACTATGTTTCTCTGCTTTTAATATGAAGAGCAATGATAAAGAATTGGTGCTAGAGTTCTCTTTACTCTTAATGATCAATCATGATCATTGAAAATATTCTTAAATCATTTATACTTTGACAAACGTATTCAATGTAGATAGCAGTGTATGTACCTAATGATTTGTGTTTAAGCTAAGATACGGCTTTCCAAATTGGTAAATCTCTTAAATAATAATTCCTTATTGATCAATGTAGGTATAGTTGTGTTATCATGTAAGCTTTCAGTAGTCATTATTCACATCCTTTAGATCAGGTTATACTTAATAATCAAGTGTATTCTGTTAACAATATGGCTGAATTTTATTTGAGAGGTAGTTAAAAATTAAATGTAAAAGTTATTAATTTATCTTACCCCCAGAGAAGAGTGTCAGATCTAGTTAGCCGTCTTTCCACCCACTTCATGTTCTTTGGAGACTTACCACATCCAGACACCTGAACGCAGACGCACAGGGAGAG
>NW_004524610.1:3741731-3752607 GCF_000260255.1 Octodon degus | reverse complement strand
CTGAGTATAGTCAGAAGAAGGCGGGGTCTGAAGATAGAACACTGTTACCAAAGCGAGGCCTTCCCATGCGTGGTCCTCCTGAGCTCCATATTGGAGTAGCTAAGGGGCCATGGCAGACCCCAGGGCCAGGTCTCCTGGATTTTCCAGCAATAGGGTTGTGAGCCACAAAGCTTCCTGCATTTGTACAGTTCCCAACACCAGGTATTTTGGTACAGTGACACAAAATGACTAAGCCATACACCATGAAGCCCATAGACAGAGGTGCCTCAGCTCATGAATTTAACCCACTCCATAATTCCAGGGAGGATGGCTGCAGTCCTGCTCCTCAGCTAGGCAGAGTTTAGGAACAGAAGCAAGGTTTTATTGAATGTTTTTGTTTGTGAACCAAACTGTTTGTGAACAGAAGCGTTCGGGAACTAAGGTGCTACTGTGCACGGGTCATCACTTCCGCATGGCAGCTTTTCAGTTGCCAGTCCCAGCTCACTACTCACATCACCTGAGGACCATTTGCTGGATTTTCTTTAATTTTTTATCAACTTTTGCTGGCTTGTGTTATATACAGTCTGGGTTCCAAAATTGCTGAAGCACTTTTCTGAGGAGAGAATTAATTTAAATAAGCTACACTGAGGTTGAAACCCTTTATAAGTGGCTCTCAAACCATCCATATTTGTAGTTAACAAAAAGTACATTTGTTCATGACATATTATTATCAGCAATGGTAAGATTTCAGCCAAAGTATTTTGAGAAAGCATGCCTTGAGGACATTGTTTAAATTAAATCATTAATGTATAAAATCAGCCCAGGTTATAGTTTTCTGCCCTCTGTCTCTGAGTGTGCTACTAAACCCTTGACACATTTCAGCTTGAAGAACCTATGTGCCCATCCTGAATATAAATGTCGTGAATTTATAATTTCTTACACTGAATACAAAAATTCAATTGTAGGCTTCATTAAGTATACAGGCAATTCAATAATGTTATTTGATGTACAGGAGAACTGCCACCACGCTGAACATAATGAACTATGCTCTGAGTGTCTGCAAATTCAGTGCCAGGGAATATGCAAAGAGAAAAAAGACGAATTATAGCCAAAATTATTTTTAGAATTTCTGAGATCATTAGCTCAAAGTATAACTATTATTGGTCATAGTTGGTGCAAGCAGACAGAGCTCCATACTTAATTGAAAATTCCTAGTACACCTTGGGAGACGACGGGGCGTGGAGCGTGCCGTGATGGGGCTGCCTTGATGGGGCGGCCATCCTTGGCTGCAGAGCAGCCATGTTAACAAAACAAGGACTGAAGAACAAAGCACTGAGGGAAACAGCACCTTTTATGGTCCTCGTTGAATTCATTCATCTTATGAGCCATTACAAAACAACATAGAAGGTGACAGCATTGCTTGCAGTTTTGCAAATGCTTTTGAGGACTGAGAGGTTCTGCAATTTGATAAAAATGGGCTTCAGGTGGACAGTGCCCTGGAATGTGCAGAAGACTCGAAGGAACATGACCTTTAAAAATGTTTTTAAATACTTCATGTATCATTCCCAGCTCTAAAAAGCTCCACTAAGTTAAGTGTTTTCTGCAGTTCTCTTATATTTTTTTTAAATTGAAAATGAAAAGCAAATTTCAAACTTAGTTAATGCTGGCAATTCCCTCCCCCACTTTTTTCCTGTATTTTAGAGAAGGGTGTACAGGGTGTTCAGGGTCTCACTACTAGATTGGACTCATAGTGTTCCACTTGTTTATAGCCTCCCAAGAGCTGGGATTACAGGCACATGCCACCATGCCCAGTCTCAATTGCCATCTTAGTAGCAGGCCTGGGGATCGAACCCCTGGCCCCTGTGCCTGCTTGCAGGTGCTTTAATCTGCTGAGCTATTTGGCCAGCTCTGGCAATTCCCTTTTTAAAGAGAAATATTTACTTACTTAGTTAGTTAGTACAGGGTCTCACTACGCAGCTTGGACTCATAGTGATCCTCCTGTCTCAGGCTCCCCAGTGCTGGGATTATAGGCATGTGCTACCATGGTTGGCTTCAGTAACCCACATGGTACACACAGGGGATCTGGGCCCACACGGCATGAGGTACCTGAGGCTGAACCTGGTTCCTTGCACTTGCCAGGTGGGTGCTTAGACTGCCAACCTATCTCCCCAGCCCTGCCTTGTTTTTATTTGTGATCTGGTCAAAATGGACAGTCAGTGTTTAAATTTTAGAAATTGCTACAGTAAAAGACACAATGCCATGAATCCCCTCAAAGTAGCCCCCCCTTGCCTTGAGTGTACTCATCCCGTGGTTCTCGCCCTGTCCTGAAGCAGCTCTGGAGTCCTCTTTCATGAGTGTCTCCATCAGGTGTGGTCAGAACTGTGGGGAGTTCCGGGCCTGAGAGCCCCGCAGTAGAGGTCAGGCTCACGGCAGCAGGGCTGTGTCCTTGCCCACCTCCTCCACTGGGTGTGGCACTGGTGGTGGCTGGCTTCTCCCCAAAGATGGTATGATTGTGAAAGGTACAGTGTGGGCCTGCAGCCAGATGCTGGATCAGCTGGGGCTACACAGCTTAACACACTCCAGAGCTGTCTCAGAAAGTGGTAAGAATGAGCTGAGAAGGGAGTGGCTTGAAGGCGATTAATGTCAATGTGTCTTTCACTGAAATGATTTTTTGAAAAAAAAATTTGCTATGACTTTCTACCTCACATCGTATGTGCATTTGTCTATTATTCCTATTTACATGATCTATAAAAATATTATTTGGACCATGGAAACAACTGACCTATGAAACGACTACTGAACTTATTAGTTGGTTCCAGTGAAGACACAGGAAGCGACAGCTGGCCGACTTGCTCGCTGAAGTCAGTGTTGGGCACTTAACATAAGCGAGCAGAGAGGACTGTTTGCTAAGACAAGCAACATTTACTCTTCAGGGATAGTATCTGAAAAAAGGAAGGGTGAGGAGCACAGATGAACGTACTGGTGACATTTCAAAAGACTTTAGAAATGGATGAAGATCATTTTTTCCTGGTCTATGATGGAGAATAAATTTCTCAGTCCCAATGTCATGAAGACATTGCAGAGTGCTGGAACTGAATTATAACTCTCAGCTCCACTCAGGCTGAACTTCTGTGTATTCTTATCTGCCCAGGCTGGCCGTTAAACCCCTTTCCCCACAGGTTAGCTTGACTATAAACAACCACAGTGAGCAGTGACAAGCTTCAATAAATTTTTCAAACGAAGAGCACATTTCCATACTCTATATATCATCAAATAAATATGCTTTTCTTCCTACCCCCAATCCAATCAGTGTCACATATTTCATGTACTTTAGATTAAATATAATCCAAATGTCAAAAAGTAACTAGAAAAAACTTTCTCAGACTTACTTGTTTTGGCGTGTAAGTATTATAGAAGCTGATGCACACTGGTTGAAATAACAGAAGTACCAGAATCTCCACACATGTGTTCCAAAGCTCAGGTGTCGTTTTCTCACGAGGATCATATCTTACCTACTTTTTCATTTCTTCATTCTTCTCAGGCTAAAATTCTAAGATCTTTCTTTCTTTCTTTCTTTCTTTCTTTCTTTCTTTCTTTCTTTCTTTCTTTCTTCTTTCTTTCTTTCTTTCTTTTTTCTGTATTTTAGGGAAGAGTATAGAGCATGTTCAGTCTGATCTCACTACTAGATCAGACTCATAGTGATCTGCCTGTTTACAGCCTCCCAAGAGCTGGGATTACAGGCATGCACCACCATGCCCAGTCTCAATTGCTTTCTCAGCGCACCCCGGAGGCGGGCCGACACTTCAGGCCTGGGGATCGAACCCTGGGCCCCTGTGCCTGCTTGCAGGTGCTTTAATCCACTGACCTATTTGGCTGGCCCTACTGTTTCTTGTTGAAAATGCAAACTACTGTTTTTTCCTAATGACACATTCACTAGATGGCTCCTCACGTTTTGTGGGTGGTCACATACCAAAGGCATGCTACATTTCCACTGAATAAAGAGGGCTTGTGTGTGTTACACTTGACAAGACTTGAGAAGTGTTCAAGCACACTGAGTACAGAGTAAATGTTCTACACACAGATTCTTTTCTAAAATGTGGGTAAAGTTTGTGGAGGGATTTTATTGGAGGGGGACACTCTAGAGTTTAAATTCATTTCTTTAGAAAATGGGAACATAATGGATTTTTGATGAAAGATAAAAAAATGAGGCCTCTGGAAGAAAATCATCCTACACTGCTGTTCATGATACCAACAGAGAAGCCACTGAGAGGACTACCCTGGGTGCAGGCCTGTAGGGAACGGGGACAGGCCATGAGAGCTGGGAGGGCTGCAGGCCCTGTCCTGGTAGGACCTGGATGGGCTCGCTAGGCTTTCTCCGGGCTATGACTCTATGCAGTCATTGCACTGCTTGCTTGCTCCACAGATGGCTGCAAAAAACTGGAACAGTGTGCTGGTCTGAAGCCTGCCAAGAGAAAGGAGGGCTCGTGCCTGAGGAAGCTCTTGGGCACTCTCGGGGCCGGCTCCAAGTGGGGCGAGTGGTGGAAATGTAATCCCAGCTCTTGCTGCACAGTGGTGTGAAGTGTGCCAGCCTCAGTAGGCTGGTCAAAGCGAGCGCACCGCGCGGGCAGCAGGCCAGATACAATGAGGAAGGCGTGTGACTTCTGCATGTGCACCTCGTATGTCAGGTGTGTGGGACAAAGCGTTCCATAAAGGCTGACAGGTGACAGGTGCACGACGCTGATGTGAAGGAAGTAATCAGAGTCGGGGAGCACGTGGGGCGGGGCTTAGGAGCTGGATTAGCGGCGCTTTCCCCAATATACTAGGGGATATGTAAAGGCATGCATGCTTTTGGGAAGGATAGATGATAGATTTATTAAGCTACTTGAAATTTCTGTTGTGCCTGAGGCCACAGAACGAAAATAGGTATTATTTTCTCTCACATGCTAGGCAAGTGCTCACCACTAAGATATCACTCACAGCTCTTTTTGCTTGAGACAGGTGTTTGATAATTTACCTAGGCTGTTTTTGGACTTACGATTCTTCTGCTCCAGCCTCCTGGGGAGCTGGGATTATAGGTATGCACCACCTGGCCTGGAAAATAATTACAATTTTAAGATGACTCGGGTTAGCGGTGAAGGTGTTTGGTTTTGTTTGACAAGGATTTGCAGTCAGCACTCGGTGACATAAAGGTGACATTTAAGAAAGTGTATGAAGACGTGGCTATAGCTGGACTAGGAGACATTTACAGGCCTGCTAGAGGGGCTGCTCCAGAAACCTCAGGCCTTTGCGGGCTGGCTCTGGGCTGGCTCTGGGCTGTGATCTATGTGAGGAGGAGGAAATGATCTCCCTGACCAAAGCATCCGTGGAGAGGATGGAGCAAGCAGTGGGAGAGCTCTTGGGTGGGGCAGAGGCACAAAAGTGAGTGTGGAAGGGTGGAGCAGTCAGAGTGCAACTCCTGCAACTTCTGCTGGCCGTGGTGCACACCTATACTCCCAGCACTGAGAAGGCTGAGGCAGGAGGATCACTGTGAGTTCTAGGCCAGCCTAGGTTCCATAGTGAGACCCTGTCTCAAGAAACAAAATAAACAAAAGTCTTACAACCTCCATTTCTGTTACATCTCTGCTTTACCTGTAGGGACTGAGAAACACTCAAGTTACAGTGTGCTAAGTTGTTATGCGTGTGTTGTTTTTGGGGTGGTAAAACCCATGCCTACCATGGGTCATATGTGACACTGGTTAGTTCTCTACCATAATCTTACAGTGTAGGAACAGCTACCTTACATGAACTTACATGAAACGTGGAGCACTTAAGGCAGAAGTGGATGTCAGGGGAGAAGCTTGGCCTAAGGACAGAGGTCCCTTCCTGTCCGCTGAGCCATGCTGTCCCATGGCATAAGGACAGTAGCACTGAGCCAGCGGTCACACACAGGCAGGCTGGGCATAGGGATCTCTATGCTTGCTTTTGAAAGGTGGACTTAATTGAGTGCTGCAAAGTGATAGCTGATAATTCAACAGAAGTTCCTTCTGATACAGGCAGTGGCCAAGCAGCACCCCAAGTGCTTCTGAGTGCTCAGCATCTGAGATAAGGTCACCCCGCTGTAGCCTCACACTGCTGAGGCTGAGAGAACCATCGGAAAGAAAAACGGGCACAGACTCCTGCAGCGGAGGAGCAAAGGGTGTGCAGGGTGGAGACGAGGTCCTGAGTGTGCACTCTTTTTTAAAGTTTTAGTTGTAAGAAGACCATACACAGAAGAGCAGTGCGCGGCAAGGTAACCAGCAAGCCGTCCTGAGCCTGAAGGGGACAAAGAGAAAGGAGACCGGAGCATGTGATCGAGGAGTAAGGCTGGCACTGGAGGACAAAAAGGTAGGATTTGCCTCTGGTACAAAGAAGAACGCGGACTTGGATCCCAGACGACAGAAATGATGGTGGGGTGAGAACAGAGGCGATGGGAAGGAATGGGGAAGGCGCTTTATTCAGCAGCCTCCCTCCCTTGCCCAAGCAAATGATTCTGAAAGGAGCTATCTCCCGCCCTCCAAGATGTCACGTTCCCAGGCTCTCCCTGCATCTTGAGAGTCGACTCTAACATCCATGCATTACTAGAAACCTTGATTTTTTTCTTGGTTTACATTAATGCTATCAATTCTCTACTGGTGTTTTAATTTCTGTGACAAACAGAAAGGCATATAAGCACAGTGTCCGTGCCAGGCGGGGGCCTACACGGCTTCTGTTCTCACGGGCTGATCCTGCTGTGCATCAACGCGGAAGGCCAGTTTCTCATCCCAAATCTGCATAAAGGTCATTGGCGACGACGATCTCCATGTTCCAGTCAAGCCCGGCGCGGTTCGCAGGACCCTCGGGCGTGTCGGAGTAGGGGCCGGAGCAAGGAAGGGCTCTGCGGGCGGTCACTCGGCAAGCCCCGGCGCCTGCACCAAATGCCAGAGCTGGGCGGCCGCGGGGGTGCGGAGCGGAGGGACGCGCGGCCACAGCGCCGCCCGCAGCCCCTTTCCAGCTGCTGCTCCAGCCTGCCTTGGCGGAAGCCGGAGCGGACTCTCAGCTGTGCGCAGCGCACTGCACTCCCTTGTCTCTGCGCCGGCTCTGGAGAGCTCTCGCCCCGCGAAGACGGCTGCTTGGCGAGGCCGCGCTGGCTTCCCAGGTCTTCCTGCGTGCCCGAGGCCCATCCGCGGGGTCCCCAGCACAGCCTGTGTCCCTCAGCCTGACCACGCTGCGGCTCTGGCTCCCGAACCTGACTCTCTTCACGCAGAGCACCGTGCGTAGAAATGCGCAGCGGCCAGTTCTTGCTCTGAACCTTCAAGACATGCAGAGCACCTTCCGGGGTCCCCGCGCGGCTTCACGCGTCTGTAGCCGGGTGCCCGCCTCCAGCCGGTGCCTTGCGGCAAGCGTGAAGCTGTCCCTGCCAGCAAGCCCCGCCCCTGCCCGCAAGCCCCGCCCCTTCCCACGAGCCCCGCCCCTACCCGTAAAGCCCCGCCCCTGCCCACAAGCCCCGCCCTTACCCTCAAAGCGGCGCCCCTGCCCGCCAGCGCCGCCCCGCGCTCCGCAGGCCAACCGCGAGGGCCTCGGGTGGGCAGCCGAGGCCAGCCTGCTCTCAGCCAGGAGCGCGCAACGCTTCCTGGATGGGCTTCTGCTCAGATGAACTGTGAGTTTTGTTCTTGTGTCTCCTGTATGGCATTAGTCTTTAATAAATTCTCCCTTGCTTGCTTGACTTCACTGTTGCATTTTAAATTTTTTTATTTTTATTTTTCCTCTGTACGTGTTGGCTATATATAACGGTCACATTCACCATGGGACACTGAACAGAACGCAACACGTCTTTATCCATTTTTTATCTCTTTCCCTCCCTCCCTCCAACGCTTTCCCCTCCCATACTATGAAAGCGCTATCTCCGTTGTTCCCCTTCAGTCTTTTTAAGCCCCTTTCCCCTCCTCCTCTGCCTTCACCCCCTGATCCCCTTCCCGCTGGAACGTCCTTCTACTTCCTGGAAGAGCCGGACGACCGGTCCCCTGCGCTCTCACCTAGTACCTGAATCTGCCTGGCATCCTCGTGGCCACTCCAGCCTCTTGGAGCTTGAACGAATTTTCATGGCCAAGGATTCTTCAGGTGACCTTGGGATTAGACTCTGTAAGCCGAACTCTGGCAACAGGAGGTGGCGTAAGTAAAACAATCCTTGATCAGGGACCTTCGGCAAGTTCTTCCAGTTTAGAAAATAAAATAATTTCCTATGGCTCAGTGTCCTCACGTTTGTTCATTATAACCATTATTCCTTCAAATTCATCTTCTTTCCCAGGTCTTCACGACGTGCCCTTGCGCAGGCGCAGTCACAGAGCAGGCACAGCGCTCTGTCGGTTCTTTAAACCCGGCATCCGCAGCACGAAGAGAAAATTCGTGGATTACTACATTACTCACTTTTTTTTTGTCTGCTGTTTGAAGAAACAGTACATTTTTTCTGCTAGTCCGTTACAAGGTCAACAGAAAATCTTGTTAAATTGTCTAGAAAATATTCAGCGCTTGCCATTTGCTCTTGCTTGCTGGTTGACACCATAGCGGTTTGTGGATTCAGTGGATTTTACAACCCAACTAAGGCCTCCACTTCAGTGTTAGCACGATCTCAGGGGTTGCTCTTCCTTTCAGTTTTCGTGCTGCAATGTTTCCTTTTACAATTTCTTATTAGTCTGCGCTTGTGGTAAGGACGCTCACGCTGTGCGGAGTGGTGCGGCGTTGGTGTGCTTTCCTAACTCATCTCAGTTCCCCTTCTGTCCCCTTCCCCTCCCCCGCCCCCCGCATCTCTTGGTGTCTTCCCGCCCGAGGCAGATCCATCTCCCGCTTCCTGTTACTTAAATTTTATTTTGCTCTTTATTCATAGTTTGGTTTTCTCCTACAGAAGGAGCAAAGCATTATTTAAGCTCCTGTGTGTGAGTTACGTCCCTTACCGTTAGGGTCTCAAGGTGCAGCCGTTCTGCTGCCACAAGGGTCTCAATCTTGTCCCTCCTACGGCCGAGGAGTGCTCCACTGCTGATGAATACCGTGTTTTCTTTCCCCACTCATCTGCTGATGGACAGACACACAGGCTGTTGCCGAGATTTAGCGCTTACGAGTCGTGCTGCAGTAAACACAGGTGTGCCCGGGCCGCAGTCCGAGGTCTCTAACACTTCGGAACCTAGGCGGGAATAGCAGGGTCAGACGGAACTTTACTCCCAGTTTCGCGAGCAGCTTCCACAGTGACCCCCGCAGCAGCGGTTCTGGCTTACTTTATCGCGATGCTTTCCGCTCTAAATTTGAAGCTGCTTACACTTTCGGAATTCATGCTGCCGTATTTCCACTTAAAGAGATTCACCCTGGTCTTGGAATGTGTGCACCTTTTCCTATAATATTTGGAGTTTAAAAAAATTAGGCTCTCCTGAACTTCCATGGAGGAGACAATAAAAGTATCGCCAGTGACTCTGCAGACCGGTCCTCAGATGTGAGTGCTGAGTCTGCTCTGTGCGTAGCTTCATCAAGATATTTCTGTCTTTTCACTTATACTTTAAAGAAAAGGGAGGGCCAGAGCTGTTAGAAGGCAGCCTTGGGGTCACTCCTGGCCTCTCCGGCCCATAGCTGTGACCTTGCACCACCGCAGGGCTCTTGACATTTCCTTCCTTCTCTGTGAGTGGGGAAAAGAACGAGGTCAGGGATGCTGACCACCTCGTCCTGAGCTCAGCGGTGAGCAAAAGTCAGTCCAGGCCTCCCGCTGGAGGAGGCCACCCGGAGCCGGCTTGATCTCCAGATTGCCCCCACCCCTGCCTGGGATCACGGACAAGAAGCTGTGCTCTGGGCGAGAGGAGCAGTGGCCACCAGGCCGAAGACAGTGCTGGACAATGGACGCTGCTTGCTTGGCCTCGCTGAAGGGCACGCGGCTCACAGCACGGCTCCAAATCGGTGACTGTGGGACACAGCTGTGCAGTGAGTACGCAGACCCTTCTCTGGGGAGGGCTGGAGCTGCATGACTTTGCATGGGTCACAGGTCCTCCCACCTCCTGAGGTGGCTTTTGGCCTGGAGAGAGGAAACACTGTCACTCTGCAGAGTGGAAATGACAGAAAGTGAGTCACAGGCACCCAGACTACAGGCTGGCGAAGGTGACTACAATGTTGTCACCACTGCTCCTGGAAAGGGCGTCACAGCTCCACAAGGCAGTGACAGAGGGAGGCCACCCGGTCCCTCAGGACACTTAGGCATGTCCATCGCCTTTCCATGGATGGTAACCTGTCTCTGCCCCCAAAGGAGAAAGTGAGTAAACCCTCCATAAGTGTGCAGCAGATGGTGAGCCTTTAGACTGCTACTAACCATTTCACCTTGTAAGTTTTATTTTATTGTTATTTTCTATTGCACATTTTGGTCTTTATTTATTCCTTCAGTTTCTCACACTAGGGAGACAATGTTATGTTTAAATAGACGAGTCTAACTTATTTTACTTAAGAAGATGGTCTCAAGTTGCAGCCATTTACACAGAAATACTACAGTTTTATCCTTCTTTATGGCAGATGAATACTCCATTGTAGTGAAAACCTTACATCTCCTTTATCCATTCACCCCTTGATGGGCAATAGAGTTGCTTCTAAGATTTAGCTATTACAAACTGTACCACTGTAAATGTGGGTGTTCATATATTGCTGTTCTGTGGGACTTTTACTTCTTCTGAGAAAATAACAAGAAAGGAAATGGCCGGGTCAAATGGAACCTCCACTCTTAGTGTTGTAGGAAATCTCCACACTGATTTCCACAGTGCTTATACCAACAGCAGGGAAGGTTACTTTTTCCCCACAGTCCCTCCAGCACTTGTTATTCACTTTTTTGTATTAGTTTTTTTTTTTTTTTTTTTTGTGGTACCAAGGATTGAACTCAGGA
>NW_004524610.1:3735805-3741596 GCF_000260255.1 Octodon degus | reverse complement strand
GAGAGGCCAGCTCAGCCCACCAGGGGGCAGGGCTGGCTGGCATGTGGTGCTGGGGGATTGAACCGCGGTCCCTGATGCTTTTTTGCTAAGCTTGTTCTAAGTAGGTGCTTTAGACCACTGAGCCATCTCTCCAGCCCCCAGTATTATTATTTTTAAATAAATATTTACTGCTACATCCTGGATAGTGAAGAAAGCCAAGAAAACTAGGACAAATACGTCTGGGCTAAACTTACATGGGCTTGTGCTTCCGCATCTGGAAGGTCTTCCTGGAGCTTGACAGCGAGTGGTGAGCCCATGCGATCTCCAGAGCTGTGGCACTGGGGTGGGAGTGAAGCCCCCTGCCTGTGGTTGGATGAGCACTTGGCACACCCTGCTCACTAGGGTTAGGTGTCCTAGCCAGCCTCGTTCTTGCCGGTCACCATATCACTGACAAAACTTTGGAACCAGGTGTGGCACATGCCTATAACATCAGCACTCAGGGGGCTGAGACAGGAGGCTCGCTGTGAGCTCGAGGCCACGAGGCCAGCCTGGACTACTTGGTGAAATCCCATCTAAAAACAAAACAAAATCCACCAAATTCGGGAATATCATGATGGAAAAAGGGTTGGGATAAGTCTTTTTGGTGGACACGTGTTTTCAGTGACTGCCTAGCAATGGAATTGCTGGGCTATATGGTGGGAATATGCTTAACTTTTACAGAAACTTACAGTCTCCTCCTACAGACATTGCTTCCCATCCGCAGTGGCAATGTCTGGCTCCCACAGGTTCTCCTAGTCCTCCTCACACTTTGGCATTGTTATTCTTTTTAACTTTTCACCATTCCAGTGCCCATGTCATTGTATTTCACTGTGGTTTTAATATGACTTACAGGAAGCATATTGGGTCCCTTTAATGTGACTGTCCACATTGGTGTATCTTTGTTTAAGAGGTGTATCTTACGGCTTGGCCATTTGCAGAAACTGTGTGTGTGACTGACTTGTAGGATTTCTTTATGCTAAAAATAAGTCCCTCAAGTTCTTCACCAAAAGTATCTTTTGTGGATATTTTACTTTACTTCGTCTATATTTTGCATAGTCATATATATTTTACAGCCAACCGGTCAATTTTAATGAAGTTCTACTGGGATTCTGACTGGATTCCAGTGCTGGATCTCTCAGTTCATGAACATGGTCTGTCAGCTTATTTGGCCTTTAATTTATCTCAGGGCTGTATTGTCCTTTCTAGTTTAGGAGCCCTGTATGGCTTACTATATTTATTCATAAGTGTTTTGTGGTTTTTGATGCTATTGTGAATGGGATTTTTAAAATTTTATTTTCCATTTGTTTGATGTTTATACAAAAACAAATTAACTTGTGAATTTACTTTGTGACTTTGTCTCCCGTGACGCTGTAAATTCTGTTATTCATTCTGCTTCCTGCTTTACAAATAGCTTAGTCATTTATACATAGACATTCATGTGTTCTATAAATAGGGTTTGTTTCCTATTTTTCAATCTTTACACTTGCTATTTCTTCCCTTGCCTATTGCATTGTCTAGAATCTGCAATGAAGTGTTAAATATTACTAGATGTCCTTGCTTTATTCCAGATAGTAAGATGGAAGTGTTTGATCCTTGACCTGGTGTTTTGGCATTGTATGGGGGAATTTCATAGTTGTTCCTTATCTGCTAGAGGAAGTTTACTTCCATTTCTGCGGTGGAGATAATTTTTAAAATACTTTCTACTAATCAATGGAGGGAATTTTGCTTTTGATAGTGAATTATACTGGTTGATTTTGAGACAATAAGTTAATTTTTTTCTTAAAGTATTTTCTTCATGTTCATGTTGTAACATCCTTCTACATATTCTAGTTTTGCTACATTTTATAAAGGAATTGAAATTTTATGTTCTCCCAGAATATGTGCAACTTTGTTTTACTTTAGCTACTGAGAGATTTTGGTATCTTGGCTACACTGGCCTTCCCTATTTTTTTGAAAGATTTGTTTCATATCGGTAGTACCCATTCTTAAGTTTTAATAAAATTTACTCAGTACAACTGGATCTAGCATTTTCTTTGTGAGATATTTGATAAAAATTTTACTTTCAACATAAAAATAACTTAACTCTGACTTTTCTAGTTTACTTTGTGTCAGTTTGGCGAACTTTGAGTTTTAAAGGAATTTGTCCATTTTGTAGGTTTTCAAATTTAATGATAGAACATCTTTTAGTATCTTTTATCTTCTTTTAATATTCACAGAATCTTTAATAAAGTTTCCTTTTTACTTCTCATCTTGAATTTTTTTTTTCTTATTTCTTGAGCAGTCTTACTAGGGTTTTACATTTTTTTTTTTTTTTTTACTTAATACCGGGTCTGCAGGGCTTCATTACACAGATTGGACTCATAGTGATCGTCCTGTTTCAGCCTCCCAAGTGCTGGGACTACAGAGGCACATCGCAGCACCCAGTCTCAATCACCATCTCAGCGCGGCCTTGGGTTGGGACCGGCATAGTACGTTGGGGGATTGAGCCCTGGCCCCTGCCTCTGCCCAAGCAGGCACTTTAGTCTGCTAGACTATCTGGCCAGCCCGGAGGTTTAAAAATTTATGAAGACCCAACTTTACTAACATTTCTCCCGTGATTTGCTATTTTTGGGTCGATTTCTTTTGCCTCTTTTGTTTTCCATTTCATCATTTCTTTCCTTCTATTCACAGTGCAGTGAAACTTCTCATATTTTTCTAGCTTCTTGATGTTGTGACTTAGATTGATTTTAAACTTTTTGTAATATAATCACTTAAAGCTGCAACTTCTCTCCAAGTCAGCAAGCTTTGCTTTAGCTCACAGACTTTACATTTTCATTCTTTTTTAAAAGAAATCTTTTTTGCTCATTTATTTATTTGGTACAGCGTCTTGCTACGCAGCTCGGACTGGTAGTCATTCTACCATCTCAGCCTCCTGAGCACTGGGACTGCAGGCGTCTGCCACCGTGCCCGGCTTTGGTGGCAGGCAGAGTGGCATCGCATGTGGTGCTGGGATGGAACCCCAGTCCTCACACTTTGCCATGTAGGCGCTTAGACAGCTGAGCTATCGCCCTTGCCCTATATTTTCATTTTTATTCAATTTGATTCATTTTATAAATTCCCTGGTGATTTCTTGTGACTCATGGGTTGTAGAAAGGAGTTACTTAATATTCAAATATTTGGAGGCATTAGAAAAATAAAATTGAAAGAAAAACATCCTTCCAAGCCAGAAAGTCTTCCTGTAATGCTGGAATAGAAAGAAAACAATTTCCTTATTGAGTGAAACCAGAATGTGAGGACTGGTAGGCAGCTGTGTACTCTGTCTGCCAGGAAGCTGTGCATCAGTGCAGGGTGAGGTTCCGCCTCCCTGGAGCCCAGCAGACCCAGGCCTCGGCTCCAGTCTGAGGGCACCGCAGCGAGGTGGCAGGTCCAGGCCACACACTCTTCACAAGGACAGAAATAACTCATGATTTTACATGTTTCCAAGTCACCATCTGAAAAGAGAAGGGTGATGGCACCGAGTTAGCCTCCCCTTCCCCATTCGCCTCTGCCACTGCGTCTCTCCCTCACTGCAGAGCAGGAGCCCTGCAATGGTGCATTTTCACCGCTAGCTCTACCTTCCTGTGGGCAAGTAGTAGCTTTCTGCATACTCGGGAAATCCATGACAAAGTAAACTTTGTGGCTGAGCAAGATCAGAATTACTCTGGACTTACAGAGTTTACTGAGTTTTTTAAAAGTTGTTAAACTATGTTCCTTGAGTCACACATTTGAATCTGTTGTAGGACCAGTGAATAGTAAAAATCCGAGACTTAATTAGCAGTGCGTGAAAATTTATCTCGGTCATACACTAAATTTTATGAATTTTTGTGCTGTCATTGTTGCTTATACTTTCAAATGATTGACTGTCTAAGCACTGTCCTTTGGTTCCATGTGATGTCTTACCCAGTCAAAGTGTGAAGTGCATCTAACTCTGAGGCCTGGTAATATGAGTCCTTCAAAACAGACGCTCTGGGTGGCCCAGGCTGTCTTGGAACTTCAGGGCTCAAGGGATCCTCTTGCCCCCAGTAGCCAGGACTATAGGCACGTAAGCATTCGGGCTTCATCTAAACTTTATTGTATTTGTTTTTTAATTTTTATTAGTACATGTTTGTAATACATAATGATGATATTAACATTGCAAATCCATATTACATATGTTTTTAAGAGAAAAAAGCAAATAATAAGAGCAAAAACAATAACAAAGCAACAAAACAATAAAAATTGTACAGAATTTTAAAACAAGAATAGAAAATTAGCAATGGTAATTGGGCTGGGGTGCTAACTCTGTGGTCTAAGTGCCTGCAGGCTGTGGGCTTTCTTGGGCTCCGTTGTTGACATCCTTGCTGCATAGTGAAGCAGTCTGCTGGCAGGGCTCTGTGGAAGACCCGTCTGTATCCTGCTGCATGGAGCTGTTACTGAGAATATCAAACTCCTGTGAAATTCTGAGGCTCAGTTAATGAAGGCTTTAAAAGAATAATGACAGCTCACAAAGAGAGTATCCCCAGTGGCAACTCAGTGTCACCACTCTGTGGGCTATTCAAGGCAGAAGGTCTGATTGTCTTCCTATGCAAATAGGAAAAATGTACGTTTTGTGATATTGGGCTTCTAGTCTCTTGCTGACACTCTTCAGACTGACACTTGTCCACTTACCTTTTTCCAAAGGATCAGTTGGAAAGCCTTTCATCCTGTTGCCTTCATACAGGGACACCACCACTTATCTAAGTTCCCAGTTGTGTTCTGGCCAGATTTCTTTACCATATCCGCTTTCCTACAGGTGTAGGGTGAGAATTGGTGACACTTAGAGGAGGAATCTGGGCTCAGATACAAGGTGGCCTCAGGGTTGGGTCTGAGGCACACACCTGTGTCCTCAAGTAAAGCTGCCCCTTTGCTATCAGCTCAAGAGGCTGTGGTTTTATTCTTCTTTACAGGAAAATCTGTAATGAAGGGAGTCCCCACCTGCAAGAGCATCACCTCCCGGGTTAACAACCTAAGTTTACAGATCAAAAATTGGAGAAAAGGAAGGGCTGCAAGGTCAGCCAACATTTTGGCCCGAGCCTTTCAAGGTCAGTGAAGACTCGGGACATAGGAGAACCTGTACTGTAACATTCTGTAACTCAGTGGTGTCCCAAATTTTCTGATCAAGGAGATTATGGAGCCCCAGAGGAATGTGATCGATGATGTATAGTGTGCCTAAGAAGAGTCACATGGAGAGAAAACTTTCTCTCAGGCTTTCATAGAGAGCAAATTGGTCAAGCAGTGGTCATGACTCATCCATATGGCTCACACTGACAAAGGATCTACAAAGTGCAGTACAGGGTTACAGGATAAATCCTGAGGGGACTTGACTGAGCTTATCAGATACAGAAGTTACATTTCTTGTTATATAGGTCTTGCTTTATCTTGGTCTTAACAATCCAAGAGAAAAGTATAAAAATGAGAGTTAGGATACATGAAAATGTCAAGACATATAGTTATATGTGGAAGATGGGCAAGGCAATGATCCTGAGAATCTCCAGAAGATTTTTTTAATCTAGCATTTAATTGGAAAGATTCTCACCCTGGCTAACTATATATACTGATTCCTGTGAACTAAGTGACTGCACTGCAGATGGTAATCTGTAATAGTAGTTTCTTGCTTGGAGTACATGTCATTCTGGTCTTCTGAATACGGACTGCTTGTCATGACATGCCATTTGCTGCTATGAAGTCTCTCGGGTAGATGGTTGTTCAAAAAGAGGTGGGTGGTGAATGAAAGCAA
>NW_004524610.1:3675508-3735249 GCF_000260255.1 Octodon degus | reverse complement strand
CTGAGGTACAGGATCTCAGGATAAATCCTGAGGGGATTTCATTGACCTTATCAGACCCAAAAGCTACAACTCTTGTTGCATAGCTCCTGCTTTACCTTGGTCTTAACTACCCAGAAGAAAAGTATAAAAACAAAATATAAGAAGTAAAGCCATGCTGTTATGTTGAGCTGTAGGGGACTCAGGTCAACAATTTCTGACACAAGTGGAAGACCCAATAATATTATGGACTACTGAACTCTTTTAGAATATTTTGCTGAGTTAACACACCTATAATATTCAAATAATGGAACTTAATCAAAAAAGGGTATACAGATGAATGTCCATTTTGTATCTGTGTATTCAAAGTGGTTAGGATAGATATATAGTTACATTCTTAATGAATAGAGTGATTTGTTCTAATGGTGTTTGTAGATAGGATATCATGTCCACATCTTGTAGAGAAATTAACCACAGGGAGGAATGTATGCAATGTGTTAATTATTGAAACTGTCCTACCAATTTGATTGGAAACTGTCTCATTGCTATTTGTTTATCAATAAAATTATGGGAAAAAAGAAAAGAAAAGTATAAAAATGAGGTATATAAAGTAAAGCCATATCAATATGCTGAGCTGTAAAAGGCTCAAGTCAACAACTTCTGCAGATAACCCACTACTATTGTGGACTGCTGGACTGTGCTGGATTGTTTTGCTGAATTCAAGCACCTATAATATTTAGATGCCAATGGAATGCCCATCTCTGACAGGACTAAACAACAAAAAAAAGGAATACAAAGGAAGGACCATTTTGTATTTGTATATACAGAATAATTAAGATAGATATACAGCTACTTTTGCTTAATTCAGTGAGAAGAAAGATTTGTAGTAATAGTGTTTGGACAGGATATCCTGTCTGCTTCTTGTGCTATGGAAAACTACTAAGAAGATAACAATGTACAATGTATTAATTATTGAAAATGTCCAATTCATCAGCTTTGAAACTGTCTCATTGATATTTGTTTCTCAATAAAATAAAATAAAAATGAAAGAGCATCACCTCCCTCTCGAAAAGCCAGTTTGAGGCAGAGATTAAAAAAGACATGAATAGACCAGGCAAACAGACAGAGTGGGCTTCGGGAAAAGAAAACATCTTGATTCTTGCATCTTTGCTTTCATTTTTCTTAATCTTTTTCTCAGAACACCGGAAGAATGACAAAAATCTAGTTGTTTTTTTTTTTTTGGTGGAATCGGGGATTGAACTCAGGCCCTTGAGCTTGCCAGGGAAGCGTTTATTCTACTGAGCCATCTCCCGGCCCCCCTAAATCCAGTTCTAATCACTCATCTTTGTTGATCATATAGATTTGATATTGGTAGATACTGTAATCCCCGTCATGCAGAGGTAACTTTTCTTGTAAAAACTTTCCATGTTCTTTAGTGAATGCAATCCCTGAAGTTATGATAGGAACTATTATTGTTTCCTTTGCAACATTTAACATACTGATATTTTCATTAGTTAATTTTAAAAGTGATCTTGGATTTGCTTCCATATTTATAGAAAACTAATTTAATAAGTCATTTGGATGTTATTTGTATGTTTTTAAAAACTGACTTTCTCAAAGAAGTTAAAATTTTAAATATTTCAATTTTTCTCAGGCTAATGTTTATGACTGCAAATGATCACTACTCTCAGTGGCTAAATGTCTTCCATAATTAATGTAAAATGAGCCAAAGGATATTCATTAAGTTTTACAAGCAGCACAATCGTATCTATGGCTTAAAATATTCATCGAACCCTCTCTATATGGTCCAACCATGTTCACCTACTATATTTTTGGTTGATAATATTTCAGGACATACTCGTCTCATCTGAAAGTTGTTTTCATTTAGGGCTTGAAAGACTTTGCAGCGAGCTCTCCTGGCCTTTATTTTTTTGTGTTAAAAGTTTGCTGTCAGCTTCGTAGGTTTACCTTTGTATGTTACTTCATGTTTTTCTCCAACAAATTTTAGTATTGTTTTGTGCTAAATTGTGGTACTTGGTCTCTGACGTGTTGTGGGGAAGTTCTTTTCTGGTGCTCTTTGAGGTTCCGTATGCCTCACTGACCTGCAAGTTGGATTTTTTGCTAAATTTTGGAATTTTCTTGCTATGATTTTGGTGAATACATTTTTTTATGCCTTTCGTGCCATCTGCTGATCCTTCCTTACCTCTTATAATTCTTAGATTGGTGCTGTACTCAGCCATCAGCTCTTGGGTCCAGCCTCTGTAGCCATGGTGGGTTGGGGATGTGCTACTTCTGTCCTTCATTTCTGGCATTGTGTCCTCCCTTCCCATTCCTACTCTCCACACTGTCGATGGAAATTTTATATCCTGATTTCTTTTCATGATCTCTAAGTCTTTACAAAAATGGTCATAATAAAGCAAAATAGATGATATCTGACCTAGGGTTGGGGACACAGCTCCAAGATACAGTGCTTGCCTTGCATGCCCTGGCACTTGGGTTTAACCCTCAGCATGCAATAAATGGAGCCAAACTCAAGATCAGTGAAACTAAGAGTTTGTTTCCAAAGGAAGACAAATTTCACTTGCTGTTATAGAAAAAATACCTCTCAAGGGTGATGTTGCTTAATTTTGACTCTTAAGCTGAAGTAGAAATTCTAGTGTAACTAAGTGATTATGTTTTAATTATAACCTACTTTTCAAACAGGGCATATTGGCAGCAGTCCATGCACTGAATAAGTAGCTGCATCTCTGAAATACATTTGGGCTGGCCACGGTCGGTGCACACGCACCCCATGCATATTTCAAATTAAAGCAGCTGGCTCTGTAGATAGGTTGAGTGAAGATCAGTTTATATTCTTGCACTACTCTTCTCCTGCAGTTAAGTATGAAAACAAAATGGCCTGATTTCTCGCTGTAAATACAGCAATCTGGGTACCGAGAGCAGGCAGTTTCAAAGGTGCCGTCTATTCTATGCCGTTCGGAATGATTACCTATCACACATGTGGCTTTCATGAACATCTACAACTTATATTACATTTTTGAATAAATTGCTCTTCCTGGAATTGGCTGGGTGGCAAACTGCACACACACTCGTATGCTTTTTACCAGTTCTACCAAGAAACCATTTATATCTAAGGCCTTATATCCAAAATACACCACTTATTTCATGCTGTTTTGGGATTCGGTGAGACATGCTTTTTCGTTCTTCTGATGGTGGGCAATTAAATTCTGACATGTTGAACAGTAAAGGTGACCAACTCCTTTGGTTTTAGAGTGATAGAGACTAAAATAACAAAATGTGTAATAAAAAGTATTTTAAGTAGAATCAATACAGACTATTCACTGGGTTCAAACAACAGATATTTAAATATGAGAAGTTAGGTCATCTGTAATTACACAAAGATATCATAAAACACAATATACAGACAAAGCCCAAAACATGAGAGGGGGAGAGAGAGAGAGAGAGAGAGAGAGAGAGAGAGAGAGAGAGAAAGAGAAGAGAGAGAGAGCAGAAGAGAGGAAGGACATAGAGCAGATGAGGAAGCAGGAGTTCAAACACATCTGCAGATCGCGTGTTTAGTTGTTTAAAAAGTACTGCAATATTATGCTAATTTATTTCATTTATGCTAGTGGTTGATCTTACATTATTGAAAATAAAGTTTGTGATACTGCTTCTCTTTTTGTAAGAATCTTTTGGTTTATATCTTGTGCTAAGTAATTAATTTGAAGATAACACTATACAGTGTAGTAATTTCTCTTATTCGGTTACAAAAATGTTTCATTTTTTATGGAATAAAAATAAAAAATAATAAAGGGAGAAAAGCAGGATACAATGTGAGAACCTATCTGAATGAAGTTTAGCTTGATCTCATGATTTTTCTGGCATAGAGTTTTGTCTTCTCAAGAAATTAATTTAGCAAAAATTGATTTAAGCATTGAGTATGGTTTTCCCAATGATCAAAACTATATACTATGTAACCTCTTCATACCTCACAGATTAAAAATGATTTTATTTGGTTGAAAACAGAATTTCCAAAACATGTGCTGTGGCATGCTGGTTCTTTTAAAAAATGGAGAAAATTCTATATTTAAAGAAATTAGAGGGCTGGGGAGATAGATCAGTGGTCTAAGCACCTGCCTGGCAAGTGCAAGAACTCAGGTTCAACACCTGGCACCATGTTCTGTGCTGGCCCTGGAACACCCAAGCTGAGCCAGCCCCTGAAACCGAGCATGGTGGTGCACACCTATAATTCCAGGGCTAGGGAGGCTGAGACAGGAGGATCACTATGAGTCTGATCTCACTATGAGTGTAGTGAGAACTTGTACCAAATGAATAAAAATAAGAAAAAAAAAAGAAAATTAAAAAATATGGTTTGATTTCAAAATTTCTGTGTAAAAATGTGTAATTATCTTTTTTCACATTCTGTAGGGATTTAAAGATTAGAATATTCATGATTGTTAGAAAATACTGTTTCCATGTTATGTCTAAGGCATTTGATACTCAGACAGATAGTGATGTTAAGCTCAACTGCCTCTGTTACAGGGTAATAGTATCATTAAGCTTCTCTTCTGGATGCTTAACAACTAAAGTTTGCACACCAAACATTAGAGAAAAAGAAAGATTACAAGGATAGTCAATATTTTGTTCCTAGCCCTTCAAGTTCAATGAGGACTCAGGACATAAGAGAACCTGTGTTGTGACATCCTGTAACTCAGTGGTGTCTCAAATTTTCTGTTCAAGAAGATTATGGAGCCACAGAGAAAAATAATTGATGATGTAGAGTGTGCCTAAGGAGAGTTACCTAGAGAGAAAAAATTCTCATAGACTTTCACAGAGAGTAAACTGGTCAAGCAATGGCTATGACTCATTTAGATGGCTGACACCGACAAAAGATCTACAAACTGTTCTACATGGCCTCAGGGTAAATCCTGAGGGGATTTGACTGACCTTATCAGATACAAAAATTACATTTTTAGTTATATAGGTTTTGCTTTAAATTCGTCTTAACCATCCAGCAGAAAAGTATCAACACAAGGTATAAAAAGTAAAGCCATATTAATATGGCGAGCTGTAAATGGCTCATGTCAACAACTTCTGACATTGTCAGTTCTGCAGATAACCCACTATTATTATAGACTATTGGATTATAATAGGTTGTTTTGCTGAATTCAAGTACCTACAGTATTTGAACTGGCATCAAGTATGAAAAAGTCTTTGAAAGACCTCCAAATACAGTTTCTCTAACAACAATGGAGCATCCATCTCTGACAAAACAAAAAAAAAGGGAGGGGATATAAATGAAGGACCATATTGTAGTGAAAAAAATATGTATATACAAAAGAGGATAGATGTACAGCTACTTTCTCTTAGTTCAGTGTGAAGGAAGATTTGTACTAGTGGGGCTGGAGAGAGAGCTCAGTAGAATAAGTGTTTGCCTGGCAAGCACAAGAGCCTGAGTTCAATCCCTGCTTCCACAAAAAAAAAAAAAAAAGAAAAGAAAAAAAAAAAGATTTGTACTAATATTGTTTAGACAAGAGCTCATGCATCTTGGACTCTGAGTAACTACTACAAAGACAACAGTATGCAATGTATTAATTATTGTAACTGTCCTACTAACCTGTTTTTAAACTGTCTCATTGCTATTTCTTTCTCAATAAAATTAACAAAAAAATTAAAAAAAAAAAGAAATTTAGGAAACGATGCACTGGGTGTAGCTATTTGTTACGGAAGCATAATTAGGCCTGTAAGCACCTGTGTGTCCTTGTGGAAGAATGCCCTCTCTCTTTCCAAACTCATTTGGACACACACCTGTGTTTGGACAGAACAGGTTCCATGACATGTCATTATGTCTAAAAAAGTTTTAAAAGCTTCTTGGGAAGAACCCTTTCTGACTCTCTTTGCCGCTCTCCCAGCGCGAGCCACGGTGCTTTTCTGACTCAGGTGGGGTGGGGCGGGCCCCAGTTCCCGAGCTGAGAACCTCGCTGACAGGGCGGACCCTTCCCACTTTCCAGGAATCCATCGCAGTTCCGTGAGTGTCCGTGATCGCAGCTCTTTGGGGTCATCCTTCTGTCTTCCCGCAAGGCAGAGTTATTGCAAGGTCACGCTCGCTAGAGGACAGAGCACTTCTCCGTCTCCTATACTGCGTTTTTCACTTTCATCTACTTTGTAGACTTTTCTTTATTGAGCTGAAAATTCACTTTTGACCCCCTTCTGGCCTCTTCCAGTCAACTCCCTGACCACCAGGGCTTCTGTGTGCGCCCCTAAGTACGAGAGCTCCCCGCAGACGGACCTGCGCTGGAGGCGACCTGGGCACCGCGCAGGCGAGAGCCGCAGGGTGCTGCAGACGCGGCGCAGGCGCAGCTTCTGCGCTTCAACTCAAGCGCCTGGACAGCCCCCACCCGGCGCAGGCGTTGCTTGCAGGACACTAATTCGCGCCTCCTGCTGCTCTGCACACTCTGCGATTCATGAGATGTTACGAGTTTCCTCCTGAATCTTCTGAATTGTATATTTGCTATATTACTTTCATAGAATATATGTTAAAATACTTACATATCATTGTATTTGTTTAGAAGCTTTTCATTGTTCTAAATGGGAATAAAAATGATCTCATCAATGTAAAGATTGCTAGCTTTTAGGTCCAATAATTATGAAACTATGGGACTGTCCTTGTATTTCAACATACAGTAAATTGAATTCTGCGCTGATAATAACTGTGCACATTGCAGGTTGCCTCTTGGAAATAAACATCTTTTTGAAGCATCTGCACTCTGTCGTTAGAGAAATACAGCCCTTTCCCTCTGTCCTCGTCCTTCAGATCAGTCTACGTCAGGACTCTGCCACAGTTCTGTGGCACTCAGTGAGATTTGTCTAGGTCCAAGGAAATAAAACCGTTTAATGCAAAGCCAATACTCAGAACTCATTTAATTCAATTCATTCTACATAAATCTTTAAAAGACTGAAAGTGGAGGAAATATGTGAGAAGAAAGTAGTCCGCTAAAGTGAATGTTTGCTTTCATTCTTTTTTTTTACTTCTTGCTTTGTCTTGGAAGGGAATATTCGACAACCAGAAATTGATACATATGCAACCAAAATACATGAATAAACTGCCCAATGATATAATGAGGAAAAATAAGAACTGTGGGAAGCTAAGGTTTCCCTAACTAGACACAGAAAAACATAATAGTTTTGAATTTTAATAAAATAAAACAAAAACTTTTTGATGATTTCAGCATGTGTGGCCCACAGTCGATGCTGGAATCTTTGTCTTTCAGCTAATGTTAAAAATAATTTTATTTTCATGAGGAAGAAAACAGTTTGTAAATGTCCTTAAGGACTGTAAGGCCCAGAGTTTACACTGAGGCTACATTGTTTGGCCTGAACTCTAGAACATATGTGAGTCATTAAACCCGGAAGCCATCACTGAATTCTTTATTCCTCGTACAAACTCGGTAAGTGATAGAAAATCTTCAAAATAATTTCTTTAAAATTATATTTTTATGCAAAACTAGCCCACTTTACACAAATTGTCACAGTCTGCTATTTAAATTGCTGACTGACATTTACAAAATAATAAACTCAGAATGAATTAAAAATTTAAATCTAAGATAACAAACTGTGAAACTTCAGAAGAAATCAGAGAATTCCTGCGTGAGATTGCTCTCATTTGTGTGTGGTCACCAGCGGCTCACACGGCAAAGACAAAAGTGAGGCTGTGTGAAAACAGAGCGCTCTGTGGAGATGAGGAAAGGGTGACCCAGCAAGCCAGGATGCAGGAGAAATGCACACAAGCCACTTGTCTGAGGAGAGGTCAACTTCCAGAATCCATAAGAAACTCCTACAACTCAACAGTAAAAAAAAGACAACCAAAACCCTAATAATCTAAATGAAAAACAAGCTTAGGACTTGAGTAGATAATTTTCAAAGAAGACAGTCAAAGGCCAATGAGTTTGTGAGAAGCTGGTGCACGCCACTGCTCATCAACAAATGCAAGTCCAAACCGTGGTATATGGCAGTGCATGTGCCAAGTGGTTGTTGCTTTTTCACAAAGGCAACAAGTGTTTGGTGAGAGTGTGGAGAAATCCAAGCCTTCTGTGCTGTTGCTGGGGATAGGCACAGTGCAGCTTCCAGGGAAGACAGCATGAAGCCTCGTCCAAAGCATGCAGGATAGAACTCTGCTATGGTACAGCAATTCTGCTGCGTAATATTTAGCCAGATATTTTAAAGTCAGGCTCTTGAAGAGATCTCAACACTCCAGTGTTCACCATGACATTACTCATAATAGTTTTGGCAAGGAAACAACGTCATTCTCTATCAACAGATGCATGGATGAGTGCAGTCTGGTGCACACCTACAACACACTGCTACTCAGCCTTAAAAAGAAGGGAATTCTGCACTACACAGCAACATGGATGAACCTGGAGGATGTCACCCCCCAGAGCCCGAATTTCTGTGTGGACCTGAAGAAGAAGCCTTTGGGCCAGCGGACTAAGTAAATAAGATCCACTGTGACCAATATGTCAAATCTGCCACTGCATGGGGGTTCTCAGGCCATGAGGTCAGGACAAAGAGAGCTTACCCTCTTTCCTTGCCTGGGGTGTCCATCGTCACCTGCCCTCTGTCCCTGGAGTGCGTTTGTTCCTGGGTCTCTCACTCTAGGTTGTTGCGGGGCCTCCTGCCCTGTTCTCAGGTCCTGGAGTCAGAGCGGGCTTCCTTCCTTGGCTGGCTTTTGCTCCGGCCTACAGCTGGGCCGAGGTCTCCCCACCGCTTTTGCCGACCTCCACTGTAGAGGTGGTGCATAGTGGGGCTTTTTGGCCTACACAAGGGCACAAGCCGATCCCTTAGTAACCATCCTTTCCATGTATGTCTGTCCTTACTCTGTTGGTTCTGTTTTCTGCTAACCTCTGGATAATAAGCTAATTAACAGGTATAAAATGCAGCTGAGCAGTTCTGTAATCTCTTGAGACCTGCAATTCAAGTGCCCATAACTGACAATGATGTATTGATCTCAACAGGACCAGCCCATGTTGCCATCTTTTGTGAAAAATACAAGATAAAAGTAGCAATGAACTCTATAAGCAGCCTGCAAAAATATGTTAACAATCATGATTTTCTGTCAACAATTCCATTTTGCATATTTTAGTTTCTTTTGATATGTTGCACGCACTGGATTCCCGTACTACTTTCATTAGAATTGGTGCAGGTGGAAACTGGACACTGTGTTTATTTCCTATTGCTTCGTCTTGGAAGATGGGAAGAATTCCTCTACCTGCATTGAGAGGCCTCGATTTCTGGAAGAAAGCCCTTTGTCTTTTCCTCCCATATATGTTACATATTTATCATTTTGATAATTGTCTTATTATGAGTAATTATTGAAACTTGTGTTATCAGTATCTTGTCAATATATTGATCAATTTATTGATATATTTTTAATATTTATTTCAGCTTTTATATTGTAATCACTAACATAATGATACTTAAAACCAATATTAATGGTAATGAATCCCAATAATTGAATACTTCTGATTTGACAAGCACCAAACTGTTTACCATTGGTGTTTAGTTTAACCTTCAAAATTATGCAATGAAGTAAATAATACTTTTCTTTCTCAGATTCAGAAGCTAAGTTAAGGGATTACTCAGCATTTCTGAAGTCACTTAGCTTGGAAATTACTATATGGGCTTTAAATATTTTGTTTGATTTTTTGACCATGCAATTCCACCTTGGTTTCCTTTCTGCTTTATCTTTATTTCTTGAAATGTATTGGTCTCTTACTCCTTGGGAGAGATGAATATATATTATTATTTCTAGTAGATTCTCAGTAGTAAAAAAATCTGAATTTGAACATAGTTTAGTTAAAATAGGGAGCACAAATCTTGCCAGAAGTAGAAATCACGCAGAAAGATAAAGTTGCGTGGGAAGTGAAACTACAGGTGCACAAGAGAGTTTAAGAGCACTTTCAGTAGGCACAATTTTATAGATTACTTCTTCACTCAATTTTTATTCACTTTTATGCTGACTGCATTTTTTGCATAAACATATTGAAATTATATTATTACAAAGTAGAGCATTTTATTAGGTATCTCTTTTTCCTTTTTCTTTTTTAGCTCATTATTAACTTTATTGAAAATAAATAATAATTATATTTTAGACAAATATTGAAATGTGAAAGATGTAAGATGTAGACAGAGAGAATTTTAGAAAAATATTTCTAAAATGAATACATAACATGAGATTAATAATACATTTCACATTGTAAAAAATGTGCACAACCTTAAATGACTATAACAATAAAACACTGACAAAGGATGTGCAAACTGTGGTACAGGGTTACAGGATAAATCCTGGGGGGATTTGACTGAACTTATCAGATATGAAAGTTACATTTCTTGCTATATAGGTCTTGCTTTATCTTGGTCTTAACCATTCAGCAGAAAAGTATAAAAACGCGGCATAAAAAGTAAAGCCATATTAATATGCTGAGATGTAAAAGGCTCAAGTCACCGACCTCTATGTTGCCAGTCTTATGGATAACCCACTACTATTATGGACTACTGGACTATATTGGAGTATTTTGCTGAGTTCATGCACCTACAATATTTAAATGGCAATTGAATACCCATCTCTAAAAAAACTAAACAAGAAAAAGGGGATACAGAGGAAGGACCATTTTTTGTATTTGTATGTACAAAATAGTTAGGATAGATATACAGCTACTTTCTCTTAATTCAATGAGAAGAAAGGCTTGTACTAACAGTATTTGGACAGGATATCATGTCTGCATCTTGTACTATGAATAACCACTAAGAAGATAACAATATGCAATGTATTAATTATTGAAGCCAAACTATTAATCGCTTTTGAAATTCTCATTGCTGTCTATTTTTTAATTAAATTAATAAAAACATTAGCACTATAGGAAAAGACCCATTTTAGCAATGAATTTTGGAGGCTTAGAAACATTAAATTTGTGTCAAATTATTATATGTGCTACTGAGGCAAGCACCAGCCTCAAATTAAAACATTAAATTTTAAAGTAAATCTTTAAAAAATTGTGTAAAGCAAACATGAAAAAAAGAGTTTTTAGATCAGTTATATAATAGTTTACTCTGTGCCAAAATCAAGAAACTTATACTCATGTAATTAGAATTCTCAAGGTAAGAGAATAGGCAATAAGTATTTAAAGATTTAAAATTTCTGAATTTAGGTAAAATTATAGCACCACATTTCCAAGAAAAATGAACCTTTTGCACAAGAAATATGAATAAAATCATACTAAGATACACAAAAGTGAAATTGCCCAAAACTTACTGTAAAGAAAAAAAATCATCAAAGAATATACATAGAAAAACAATATTAGCTGTAGAAGAACAAAATTAAATAACATCTTATTTCACATTCGAAAAAAAGAGCTAGTGGGTAAGAAGGTAGACTTGTTTATTCAAATGACTTTAAAAAAGATCTCTCATTGAATTTTGTACTTAGCAAACATAGCTTTGAAAACTAAAAGTAAAATATTTTCCAGTTATACAAACTCGAAATATTCTAATCCTTCCAGATGTAGCATGTAGAAAATAATGAAGATCATAATCCAGAAGGGAAGAGAAGTAGCTGGATGGTCCTGGATGAGGAAAAAAGAGCTCTCAAAATGGTAGTTATGCAGGACTATGTAAGATATAATTGTATTAGATGAACCCCTTTAAAAGGTCATTGAAGATTTTCACAAAACAGTGTCAATCTTATGTCAGATTACGTACATATTTTTTCATATACATGTGTGTGTAAAAGACAAGGAAGAACTAATATAAAGTCAATGGAAAATGGAAATATACTTTTTAAAGTTTCTAATACTAGAAGAAAATATCATACCATGTCTTATTAGTACATTGTAAGTCAAAGAAACAGTATAAATTATAAAACAAAAATTAAAGTTAAACAATATTCAGAAAATTAATTAAATATTAATTAATTCAAAATTAAATTAAATATTTCAAAATAATATTCAAAAATTAAAATTAAATTGTGGGTCCAACTAAGAGGCCAAAATGTAATGTATAACGTATGAATCTGTGATCAATTCAGGGAACTCACACAGTATTTGATTAGGTTAATGTATACAAAAATATCAACTAAGAAAAAATTTTCATGATAGTACAGAATTACTAAGAACAAAACATAACATAAATACTGGAATTACAAATATATGACCAGCACTTCTAACAGCTTAGGGATAGGATATCGCACAAAGTTCTAGTATGTGGTGGACATGGACAGTGTCCATGATGCTTACTGGGGGCCAGGTGTCACTTGTGGGACTGAGCTACTGCTATTTCCTGGATATCCACCCTGTAGACCCGGACAGAATCATGCCCCATAGGGTGCAGGAGCAGTCCATTTGTAGAGTATGCTGATGGGAATATTTTGGTGTTGTATACAAAAGAATAATTGAAAGACTGCTGTTGTATACCTCTTTTTCTCATGTGTTTGTTTCCCTATTTTTTATTTTCAAAGAATACAAATAGTAATGGAAAAAAATAGCATTAGAAATGTTACAAAATTTCACTAAACAAAATAATAGGAATTCAACAGTGGTTGCTGTGTTGCATGATGTTATCTTCAAATTATTTGTTTAAGTCACAAGAGATAAACGTGCAAGGTTGAGTCAAAGAAAAACAAAGTGAAACAAAACAATAACAAAAAGTTATAAGAAATTCAAAAGCAAAAAGTAATAAGAATAAAAAGGAAAAGAAATAAGCATTAACTGCTCCTTTCAAAAGACAGCAGGAACAGGCAGGCAGTTATCCAAGCCATCCTGTGTACATACCTAAATGCATCTTTTCCTCTTCTTTCATCCTTTTCCTCATCCAACTTTTCCTTCTTATTGAATAAATTCTTTCCCTTTCATTGATATTATACTTTTATAATTTTATTTTCCCTTTCAATTTCTCACACTAGTGAGATAAAATGATGTTTGTACATGTGGATCGGATTTATTCAACTTACAAATATACTGTCTAGTTGCATTGATTTATCTATAAAAGCCTCAAATCCATATTATTTTACAGCTGGATAATATCCCATTGTGTAAAAATCTTTTTTATCCATTCTTCAGTTGCTGGGCATTTGGGTTGTTTCTAAGATTTATTTGTTTTATTTTTAATTTTTTAAATGTATTTAGTACGGGGTTTACAGGGTCTCATTACACATATCAGACTCGTAGTGTTCCTGTTTTCAGCCTCCCAAGCTCTGGGATTACAGGTGCGTGCCACATGCCCAGTCTCCGTCATTCTCTCAGTGTGCCCTGGGAGCTCGGCAGGCACGGCACCCTGGGAGGACGGAACCCTGGTCCCTGAGCCTGCCTAAGCAGACACCCTAGTCCACTGAGCTGTCTGCTCCGCTCTCAGAGTTGTCTTAATTTGTATCTCTGGAAGGACCAATGATGTTGAACACTTTTTCCTATGTTTGTTTGCCATTTGTATCTCTTCCTTTGTTAAGTGTATATTCATCTCAGATGCCCATTTTTGGATTGGGTCTTTGCATTGTGGAGGCCTGATTTTTAATTATTATTTAAAAATTATTTGTATGTTCTGGATAAGAGTCCTTTGCCTGAAGGACAGTCTGCTATAATTTTTCCCCCAATTTGTGGGCTTTCTTTTCACTCTGTTGGTGATTTCTTTTGATGTGCAGAAACCGAGGTCTTCATTTTTCAGTCATATAAAGCAAAGCAGAGAGAATGCATCCATATTAGCTTCCCCTCCTCGGGACACGATCACGGCACCCACACCTTAATGAGGAGAGGCTCAACTCGGCCTCTAGTTTCAGGGGGTCCGGGCTGTTGCCCGCTGGCTCACAGGCAGAGTCATGAAGGAAGGAGGGCCTGGAAGAGCAAGATGCTCAGCTCATGCTGCCCACAAGCAGAGAAGGTGAACCGCACCAAAGATGAGGGAACAGAGCTCTGTGAGGTATAAGGTCACAGTCCGTACCACCCAACTTACACGCCCCACGCAAGCGAACACAGCTAAGCTGAGGTGCTACATTTTGCTTCTTGTAAACCTGACACCCAAATACATCCTCTTAAACCATGCTCTGTAGGCAAAACAGTGTATTAGCTATTCTTCCTAACATGATACTATGTATCAATGAAAACACAGTTATCTCTTCCTCAATGTTTCAAAAGTTCCAGCACTGGTAAAATGTGCAAGACGAAATTTTCTCTGAGACTCGAGGCAAACGCTTACCTGTGAGTCCTAGTAAAATCTGAAAACAAGTCACACAACCCAAGTCCATTGGCAGAGGGCAAGCATTCCCATTTCAAAGAAAGAGAGACAGGGGGACATAAAAGCATTGGACAAAGTATGATCCAAACCCAGCAGGGCAAACATCGAGTCCTGCAGCTCCGTGTGTGGCAGCTGAGGCACCTGGTGGTGACGCAGGAGTTCCGAGGGCTTGGTCAGCACCTTTCCGGTGGCCCTGCTGGTTGCAGCCACACAACCCCTCTTTTAGTCTGGCTTTCATTCTAGCCTGTAGTTTTACTCAGCAGATGATCCCCATTTCTGGCTACCTGCTTCTTGCCAGGTCATATTCTTTTCTATTTTACTGTTTTAATGCGTGCTATAGGATCTCACTATGCAGATTGGAGTCATAGAGATGCTTCTGTTTTCAGCCTCCCCAGTGCTGGGATTACAGGCGTGTGCCACCATGCCTGGTTTTTGTGGCCAGCTTAGCACGACTGGGGATGGGGCTGGCAGGGCGTGTGTTATTGGGGATTGAAACCCAATCCCTTTGCTTGCCTAAGTAGGTACTTAGTCTGCTGAGCTATCTTGCTGGCCCTCCCAGTCATATTCTTTTTCTAATGTAGTTAGTCCAGGGTATAAGGTCACAAACAGTGTAGGCAAAACAGTGTATTAGCTATTCTTCCTAACATGATACTATGTATCAATGAAAACACAGTTATCTCTTCCTCAATGTTTCAAAAGTTCCAGCACTGGTAAAATGTGCAAGACGAAATTTTCTCTGAGACTCGAGGCAAGTCTCACTACACAGGGTCTCACTACACAGACCCGACTCATAGTGATCCTCTTGTTTTCAGTCTCCCAAGCACTGGGATTATAGGCAAGCAAGCCCAGTCTTTTTTTGAATTTATTTATTTATTTACTTAATTTACTTATCTTAGGTCATATTCTTGAGCCTGGAACTGCAGCGCTGAATGAGAGAATGTTCACACTCTTACAGGGGGGCAGTTCCAGAAGAGGAATGTGAGCATTCAGGCAAGAGGGGTGAGTAATGAATACTGTGTTACAGAAATTCAGAGAAGAAAGCAAAATAAAGCAGAATAAGATGATAAAAGATTGCTGGCCTTTTAGTGTAATCTCAGTTCTCAGAGAAGATGTCTGAAAAAAGGACACTCATATTCATAGCAAAATAAATCTTAGGCAGGTTGAGGGATGGGAAGTTTGAGCACAAGAAACTGGAAGTGCAAACAACCTGAAGTGACAGATGTGGGATTCTGGAGGAAGTGAGAGAGAGCCAGGGTGAGAAGCAAGAGGCTGTGAGGCACGGTCAAGAAGGAGAAGGGGCGCTGTGGAAGCACAGCAAGGAGAGCTTGCAATCTTATGCTGTTCAGAGTGGTCCCCGTTTTGTTCTCTTGCCCTGTGGCACCGGAACTTCCATGATGGCACTCCTTTGTTGCTCACCCCTACGAGGAGTATTCCTGGAGTACACTGCTGCAGGTTTACTACTGCGAAGATTCTTCTACAGAGATTTCTGTGAGCATCTCCTAGTACACATCAGAAGGGGGTGTCGTAAGGAGCTTCTAAAAGGACTGTCTAAGGCAGGACTGCCGCACTCTCCTTCCACTTTATCAAGTCTTGTGGATCATGTGATCACTTTCAAAGCAGCTGTACTGATTTATACTCAGAAACACAAGTGCATTCTCTTTGAACAATATTTTTGGTTAATTTGGGCATTTGCATTTTTGTAAAAAATTTTCATTAGTCTATGTGTTATATGTTAAAGGTTTTTTCCCTATAGATTTAACTTGCATAAATCAGATTACTAAGGAGCTGAAATTTTGTGGCTTTATTTTTATTAAAGACTTGGCCATATCCACTTTTATTTGCTTGTTTTATTATTCATTTTAGGAGTTATTTCCATACTATATATTATGAACTTAGAACTATGAATTTTGGAGGAAAATGGTAAGATAAATCCATAATCCACAAATATTTTTCTGTTTTTTTTTAACTTTTGTATCTTTTATTTCTGCATTTTTCTCTGCTGAATATGGTCCTTTGAAGTATATTAAATGGACACTGTTTAATACAATCATACAATCTCATCAGTTCTTGATTCTATAAGAAAGTTATATTTAGTGCTTGTTTGCTATAGGCTCTCTTTTTGTTAAATAAAAATATTTTATGTTTATTGGCCATCTGTGTTTCGATGCATGCAGCATTGTCATAGGTGTGTTTAGGATGATATGAGGAGCTCATTAATTATAATGTGATGAATTTCGTTAGTATCTATGATGCGTGCATCGCCGAGATAAATCCGACTCCATCATGATACCGCAATCAGCAAGCACAGATTTCTACTTCTGAAGGGAAGGGCCACTTAATCAGGATTCTTTCCATTCTGTTATGTCCCTATTTTGTCAGTTTTATGTTGTTTCTTCTAGACTTTGTTTTTGTAATTTGAAGATAAACTAGATTGACTCAGAGGAGTGTATTAAGACTTAAGTTGCCATGTAGATTTTTGTGGTCCTGAAGTATCGACAGTCAGTTACTCTGGCCATGTCCAGGTTACTCTGCCAGGAAAGTGTGTGCTTGGAGTGAAGCACAGGGGCGTTCTGGGGCTCCCCGCCAGCTTTCACCTCTGGATTTTTACTCTTTATGTCTGGGCAGAGATCCACATAACTAGTTTGTGCCAAAAGTTCTGAAACTTTTCTGATGTTTTGTATGCTCTGTATTTGAAGTCAGTTCATTTTGCCCCCTTTTTAAAAACTTTCAGCTCCTTTATCGCGGAACATACATAGCTCCTGGTGACTACGATGGAGGGTAAGGTGTTGCACTCACAGCGGCTCTCCTAACTTCCTAACAGTGTCCTTGAGCCAAATCTGTGGTCTAGTCCTTCTTCTCTCAGGCTTTATTTTCCCTATGAACACTTCAAGGAAGTCAGTCCTCCCCTGCAGGTTTCTCCATTTTTTTCAGCTAGGATTCTAGATCAAACTTAATTTAGCTTTCCTGTTACACACTCCTGAGTTGAGAGGACACTGAGAAGTATGTATGTATGTATGTATGTATGTATGTATGTATTTGGTACAGGATCTTGCTATGTAGCTTCGACTTGTAGTAATTCTGTTTCAGCCTCCCCAGTGCTGGGATTACAGGCCCGCAGCACAATGCCTGGTTTTTGTGGTTTGCTCAGCACACCTGGGACAGGGCCAGCACAGCATGTGGTGCTGGGGATCGAACTCAGCTCCTTGCACTTGGCAGGCAGGCATTTAGTCCACTGAGCTATCTCCACTCTTGCAGTGTTTCATTTCAAGGAATCCATGCAGTAGGATAACAAGGGCAGATGTCAGCTGAGCCTGTGCAGGATGGTTTGTTTATCCAGTTATGAGTTGACTCTTTGTAGCCTTTTCTGTTTAAAGCTACTTTCTATTGACCTTTAAGGATCAGCTGAGAAGTGAGCCGTGTAAACATGACATCGGTCAGCTCCATGTTGCTGATTGAAACTGACCTTTATAGGGTCCTCAGAAACTGCATTCACAACTTCTTGCCTGCCCATTATTATCTCATCTACTGAATTAATTCTGCATAAACTAGTCTTCAGATAGAGCATGAACAGGTTAGTACTGATTCAGCCAACTTTGATGGACATAACCACTTTAATGTACAGAGCTAAGAAATCTAGGCAAGTGTGCATTAGGACAAAAGGAAAAACATGTTGTGAGCTTTGAAAATTGTTGGGAAATTATTTGTTCATGTGGAAGCACAAAAGAGAGTATTATATAGATACATATTATGTTCAATGCAACATAAGACAAAGTAAAACATTTAAAGTAAAAAAATAATGTTTTCACCCTTAAAGTAAAAAATATTATCAACTGCATATATACAAAATCTTGATACCTTTGATAATGTTCAGAGACTGTGAAATAATGCATAAAATGCTCTTCTGCCATTAAATAATAATATGCAAGGGTAATAATGGAGTCAATCCATTATTCTAGTTAGTACGAGAGACTTCCTTTAGAATGTGCTAAGACCTGCAAAGGAAACGTGGAGAAAAGAGATGTGACACATTCACACTCACAAGCAGAATACAGTGCTAGTCTCTTTTCATAAAATTACTATTGTATGAGTTTGAATTTTGTGTATATCATTTTTTGAGATCTTTTCCCCTTTATTTGTATCTTTAATTTTGTTTGGCAGCGTTTTGTAGTTTTCTACGTATAAGGCTTTCACCATGTTACTCAGGTTTATTACTTTTTCAGTTTTTATTTTTTTTATTAGTACATGTTTGTGATACACGACAATGACATTCCTTCTGGAGAGTTATATGCAGAACCTACCTCAGTCCTATAAGCCTATTTCCCTCAGCTTTCCTCTATCTCTGTATCCTTTGCTCATCTGAAACATATCCTAGATTTAGCAACACAACCAATACCAGCAGAGACGCCCAGGCATCTGAGGTTGTTACCTTAGCAAAGCCCCCAGAAGTCCTTTCTGTAATTTGCTTGAGGAAGCCACATACTAAACTTCTTTTCTAGAGCTCTTCATTTTTAATTTCCAATCAAATGAGTTTATTCTAAGAATTCAGGAAAAGTCTGCAGATAGAAAATCTGCAAATATATAATACAGATTTACATTCAAATCAAATAAGCATAAAAAGTTAATCCACTCAATAGCAGTATATCCTTTTTAGTTTTATATAATGTTATACAAATATAATGTGAATATTTAGATTTTAAAAATTATTAAGTAAAACCCATCGCTATTGGTTCCCTTCAAAGTAGTCCCTTTGGCTTGGAACTCATCATTGCCCTGGATGCTTTCTGAAGCAACCGTGGGAGTTCTCTTTCATGCTTTTCCATGCACTAATATCCTGAATTGGCTGAGCACCTTTACCTTTCATCTTCATTTTGCTTTTGGGGAAGAGCCAAAATCCCAGGGTACCAGATCAGGGAGTGACATGGGGTAGTACACACTGTAAAGGGTTTTCCAGCCCATCTTTTCATGAAATAACACTTGGCAGTGGTGGTCACCATATTATTGATTACAAATAGTAAAAACTCTTGGAGAGAACTTCTAGAACTTCTCCAAAAATTAGCAAGAACCATGAAAGAAGTGTGCTCATAGGGAGGAGGAGGAATGGTAGTGTGTCTTTTATCATAGGAAATTATTTCTAAACCTAAAGACTTACATATTTTGAGCACCTCCTATATTTTTGATTAACCTGTATTCATAGTACATAATAATAGGGTGAAGAATGATATTTCCAAATGGTATAGAGTAGGTGTAACTCTTCAAGTTTTTTGGAAATGAACAGCTCTTCAAGTGGAGATGATCCTGCTTTTAGTTTGCTCTTCATTTTCATCTAATTTTCTTAATTTATTACTTAATGAAAATTGTGACACCCAGGACAATTAAATGATAGATTGAGAGACAGAAATCCTCCTTGCTGTTCCCTCTGGCTTGCATTCACCTCTATAAGCATGACAAGAGGCGGGGGGACCAGCCCCCAGAGCCTTCATCTATGCAAACGCACCATGTGAACTGTACATCAGGCAAGGGGACATTCTTCACTTTCTTGATGTCCTCATTGCACATGACTATCATGCTCTAGTAAGACAGCTCACACCTAAAGGAAAGAGCTCACTGGGTGTTTCCTTGCGAGAGCAGAGCCCTTGAGCATTGTGGGGTCATGATCATGAGCCATGACAATGAATTAGAGGCTCCCAAGGTGTTTGTTACAAAAGACCTGCAATGGGCAGGCAGAAGTGACCTGCTGAAATTGGTCAGAAAGAGAAGCCTCCATGTGCCACAGGGAGCGCAGACAGGCTTGGATGTCATTAGCCCAGCACCCACTATCAAACAAGCAAGCAAGCTTTCGGCTCAGGGTCTTCTATGTTGAGATAATGCTATCCTACAACAAAAATATGCACCAAGCTGTTCTCTGACACTGAAAAGGATACTAAAATACATTTGGCCTGATTAACCCATTGGCTTTTATTTCCAATTAAAATAATAAAAAAGAAAATTGCTCTTGAGTAAGGTCTTTATAGTTCTATGATGTAATACTGATTTGTCACAGCCTTTCGTCAATAATGTTGAGCCTGTTTGCAACATATGAGAGAGATCACGGCGTGTGCGTTTATATTCTGCATGCGTGTCTCTGCCTCTGTAATCAGAGTCTCTATGGGGTTTATCAGTATGCACTGCAAGCTTTAGTAGGTAGGACCACTGATATTATCAAGCTTCGTAAACTGCTCACTAAAACCTTAATGCTTGCCTTCTCCCAAGTATAATCAGTGACAGATTTCTAACTGGTGCTAAAGGTGTTTGTACCTCAATCTACATATTTACGAACATGATTTGGTTTATACATATTCAGTTGCTCCTATGCCTGGATAGCTGGCTTCATAATGTTGATTTACAGGTGCACTGATAAATAAATATATGCCTGAATATAAATCAAAATAACACATGATTAAAACATTACATTTTGGTTTTGATTGGAAGTTTGTTTTCTGGTAACTTTACTTATTTAATAAAAACATGCAATTTACAAGATGGCAGTGTGTTTATAAACTTCAGTACAGATAAGATGAAAGAGAAAAAATATAGAAAGAAAACTGTAATGCAGTTAAATGTGGAGGGAATGGATGTCTATGGAAGAATCTGAATAAAAAAAGGTATTTAACAAATCAGATGCTAAAATTTAGTCTCCCAAAACAGCATCAAAAGACAAGAAAAAGTAATCATGTCATTGGAAACAGTGGAAACAGAATAGTGGCTGGGCTCATTTACCAAAAGTTTAGAAAAATCTTTGTTTTCATAATTTCTGTAAGAGGAAAAAACATTTTAGAAAATGTAGGACAATAATGTTTCTAATCTTAGTTCTTTATGGCCCTATGCTGTCTTGCTTCATTTTAAAGAAATTTTAAGTTCCAAATAGTGACAACTTTGTCTTCTGCTTCTTGAGGGTTTGTTCTCTGTCTTCACTATTTTATTATTTTTTACAGCTTCCTCTTTGAGCTCTCTCCTCTCCCCCGCTCTCTCTGTCTCTCTCTGCATTATGAAACATTTCATATAACCTCAGCCTCTCACTTTCTTCCAGGACAGCAGGACTTGAGGGAATCTATTCATTGTTTTTTTTCTTTTCCAAGATACTGGAAGAGGCTCTGTTAAAGGTGTTAGATAAAATTCACCAATTAAATTAGAGTTCTGGCTTCCTGTGAATTTTTTGTAGCAATGTGTCCCAGGCACTCTTTGGATACACTTATAGTGAAAGTACGTATTCCTTGCTTTCATGAAATACATGGTTAATGCTGTTTATCTCTATGGGCTAAATCTGCAGAACCATTTTAGTAATGCAGTGCTGAGTTGTAAACATCAACCATGATAGCTTCAGTCAGTGGGGCTTCCCCAGTGGAAATTGTTTTGCGGGACCACTGTGGCATGGATGGGATTTGTCATCCAGCTTCTCTGAGCTGAAAGCTTGTTAGCTAGAGAATGGATGGGCAAAAATCAGAAAATGTCTGCTTCCTGTTCCTCTGATCTTATGCTCTGCTGGCCCAGAAGTCTTAGTTCCAGAGGGGACAAGGCTTTACCGGGAGGGAAAGGGAGGCTTGCACTGCACTGGAAGCGGAGATTCTGCAGGTCATTCTGGGTTCCTCATACCTCTGAGTCAAGCTAAAAAGTACGTTACAGTGTTTTCAGGGTTATTTGATCCAGACCACCAAGGGGAAGTTGGGCTAATGCTCCATAGTGGAGGTAAGAGAGAATATATGTGGTTGGCAAGCTGGCATGATCTGAGCACCTATTCCTCTGCCTTCCCCTCTGCCACCTTCTTTCTGCCTTGAAGGCAGCATATCATGGACCAAAACCATGAGCAAAAGAAATCTCTCTTCCTTAAGTTGCAAGTGTCAGGCACTCTGTCCCGCAGTGGGAAGTAATGAATGCTGCACATCAATCATCTCCGACTGGTGACTCCAACTGACCTTGAGGAGTGGGGCTAGATTTTTGGCAACTTGGATGAAACCTAGGATAAATCCCATGATGGTTTTTGTCAGTTTTAAGTAATTCAATAATCTGAATTCTTTAATCCAGCAAAGGTCTCAAATTAGTACTTACTATGCTCAATCTAGACTGGTGACCAACTCCTGTAGCTGTTCAGCACGTAGCTCTTCTCCTTCTCCAGCACAGGGCTCTGAAGCCTACCCTCCGGAGAAGAGTAGATGAGACAGCTGCTCCTGCTTTTGCCCTCTTTTCCTTCCACTAAAATGTTGTCCCTCGTTTCTTTGGATTGAATGTGGGGGAAGGAAAGCGGAAGGAGAGGAAGTGAGACTACAGGGTGAACAACCTGTGACTTTTCCTGGATTAAATGGTTTGTCATTGGACTTTCTGGGTTTGGTAAATGCACCAATCAGATAATTAAAAGACATCTTGGAGACTCTTCACTTGACATGAATTTCTTACTTTAAGCACCCTTTGTTATAGGTGCTTCACCTATATAATTATTTTTCATGTTACATTCTTCAATGCTAGCAATTAATTCTTAATTCTTCAAAGCAGCTGTTGGCTGCTTTCAGTCACTTCCCTCTGGGTTCTTTCCACTCTGGTTGCTGGTCTTCTGGAAAGCAGTGGACATGAGCACTATTCCACCCCACTAAGTTCATCTGTCCACATGGACACTTACGTGTCCTGCACCTTGGAAATGACCCAAAGTGAGGGCCAATCCCTACGCACAAATCCGTGTCATCTATTCTGACCCACAGCTCCAGAGCCACAGCAGAGGTTCCTCTCAACGTCTTACTGTGCCTCTTCCCCATTCCAGCTGCTATTTATCCTTGGTGAAATTCAACATAAACTTCATCCTCTTTTTAAAATCTTTAGTTTTTAAAGAGGCTAAAGAAATGTAATTTTTAAAAACATTATTTTGATGTGTCCTACTGCAAGTCTTGAATTAGTATCCTGCCTTTACTTTTGGAAGACTTACTTGTATTACCTTGAGATCTTGAATTAAGCTGATAATAAAACCAAAGGCTAAAATTATTCAATTAAATATACCGTTAAATTTATGTACCTGTATTCTTTGATGTTCTTAGAATTAACATGTAAATGTTCTGGATTCACATTAAAATTCTGAACTAAGATAACATCCCTGGACACAAACTCTCAGATGAGACAATGTCCTTGAGAACAAAGCACATTGTCATTCTCTGATTCATGATGTGGCCTAATTAGAATGGATATTGGTGTCTTCAGCTTCATTTCGGAATCAGTGGCTTTTGTAAAAGTAGTGAGAAAAGACATAATTTATAGATTAGTGCTTATTTATACACAGACCATTTTCTGAAGAAAGGATACTTAGATGGGCTCATAATATGTAGGACAAGCCCTGATTCATTGTGTATTTATTGTGGGAAAGGGAAAAAATTCAGAGTGTAAAAATATCAAATAATAAATTGGCATTCATGGCAACGTGCTGACATCAACAAAATTTACAATGTTTTTGAAAAGAGGCAGCGAGAGGTTCTCGGCAGCCTCAGTGGCAATGTATAACACAGCACAATGAAAAATGGTATTTTAATTTTTATGCATGACCTCCGCCGGTGGTGTTAATCCTGTGCTAGACCCTATAATTCTCCAACTGTTTGGAGTGAAGGAAAAATTATATTCTCCATCTTTCAGGGATAGAGCATATATTCTGAAGAATCTAAAGGCTGAAGGAATCTATTCAGGCAGTAAAGAATAAAGAATAAGAGTGTGTGTCATGATCTAGCTGTTTTGTAGTTAGACATTAAATTACAGATTTTTTTTGGGCTCTAAATTGGAGTATTGTGCATGAAATATATTCAAATATAAAATTATTAATGTTTGATCATATTTACCTTAAATGACTTAAGTCATTAGGGTAGTAAAGATATTTAACATAGTTAAGCATCTGTCACCAGATAAATTTTTTACAAAAGTTCATGTAGTATTTAGGGGGCTTTGAGTAGATGAAGAATTCAGGTTCTTTACTGGCAATGTTAGCTCTGAGAGACCCTACCCATTTAGTTACCTAGAAGCTGTAGGTCTTCAGTGTGGCGAGGACACTGCAAGGTCGTGGTTGGGGTTAGGTTAGCAAGTCAGGTGGACCCCAGAATCACTCAGAACTGCTCATCGTAACCACAGGTAAGTGGATGTAGAGGCTACGAAGGATTTCAGCGGAGGTGGGAGGTAGACGGGGCGGTCTGAGGAGAAGTACAAGGGTAGACAGGGCAAGCGCTGGAGCCGCTGCACAGAAAGGGAGTTCCCGCCTCTCCCTGGACATCACACAGGAAAACGGCCTCGCGGAGGAATGAGAGATCCAGACAGCAGAAAGATTTCAAAAATACTTTCTTTAGTTTTTCAGAACAGGGAATATCTAAATTAGTGAGTATCCACACTGCGCATATGTTAGATCAAGGTGTGGAGCTTTGACGTAGCTCTCATTTCTAGTTCCTACGTTCAAATATTTTAACTATTTTTTTAATGAGCTCAAGCATCAATATTTCTATGAGGCCTTCGAAGCGACCCTAATGTGGGTCTAGGCCGAGAATCAAGGCTCGGGATGAAAATCAAGCTAGAGAAGCAGGTAGGCTGATCATGTATGTATGTGTTCAGGACACGAAGAATACCTCCCCTGAGCGGATGTGTACACATAGGCTGGAGTGCTGCCCACCAAGGATTCAGTAGACCTAAGAGTATCATTCTTGCTGGGATGAGTGCTGGCCTTACGTCCATGAGGGACATGAATCAGAGACCGTCACCTCAAGCTTTCTTGTCTCACAGACTTACCTGCGTAAATGCCAAAGACACAGAAACCCACATGCCTTCAGACACAAGCAGTCTGAAGTCCACAGAAGGGCCCCAGATCTTCAGCACCCTGAAAACTTCAGCGGGGGGCATCTGCCCCAGAGCTCCTGCGGACGGAGCCTGCAGGCAGAGAGCTCAGCACTGCAACTTTTAGTGATGGGGAAAATGTCTGAAACTCAGAATTTTATGTGAAAAATTACAATTTGTAACCATTCAGGGCCGATAATGTGTTTTCTATGACCAAATATGTGTGCGGGTGCAGCGTGGCTAGCGAGACGCTTGTGTGCAAGCTGTACGTATCCGGTTCTTAGAGCGCGGCCTTTGTCCTGTGGCCCCATGTCCCCTGGACCCTAACTCTGCCGAGGTGCCTTGCCTCCCCCATCAGTGCCTTGCTGCTCCTTGCTAGGGTGACCCGAGTGCAATCTGAGAAGTTAGCAACTCAGTCAAGCACGCACGTAGCATTCCAGGATGAAAATACGCCCGTATTTGCACATCGTCTCTCAGCACGATCGCAGTGCTCTGAGTCGCTGCAAGGAGCTGAGAAGACGCAAAGGAATGACGCAGTCACCCTCCCACTTACGATGATTAAAGCAACAGCAGGAGTGGCAGAACCAACTGAAGATTGCTGTGCAGTTGCTGTGGCTACGTTTTGAATATTGTGAATATTAAAATAATGTAGAGTGAAGCTGAACCTATTCTAGTGAAGAACATGAAAGCCAGAACTCTTGTTCAGGAAGAGGAAATAGCTTAGAAGCTCCTCATTTATGTTGAAGGTATAAGCCAGCCTTGCCCTTTTAAAGAAAACACTGAATTTATTTACTTATTTTTAAATGTATCTTTTGGTGATACAAAGTAATCATGTTTATCTTGAAGAACAGGCTCCACATACAGTACTGCTGTTTTCCCTTCTTCCACGCTGAGCTCCTTCCCTCTTTCCCTGGACTCACTTCCCATCTTCACAAGGACAGTCACTGTTTCCTACCAGCTCATGTTCACTTTGCTTTAAAAATGATTTGTATTTTTTTTAAAAAATTATTTATTTATTTGGTCACACTACGCAGCTCCAATTCGTAGTGATCCTCCTGTCTCAGCCTCCCCAGTGCTGAGAGTATAGGTGTACGTCATCATAGCCAATTTTGGTGGCTGGGTCTCCACCTTGGGCTAGCATGGAAAGCAGTACCAGGAATCGAACCTGGGTTTTTGTGCTTGCCTGGCAGGCACTTAGATTGCTGAGCTATCTCCTCAGCCCTGTATTTTGGTTTTCTTATATAAGAGAAGCCATGTAACATTTAATCCATGTCTGATCTATTTCATTCAGTATTATGGTTTCAAGATCTATCAATCTGCCTGCAAATAATTCAGGCAAATTAATTCAGTCTGTCTTTATGGCTGAGTAGTATTCCACTGTGCATAAATGCCCCATCTTCTTCACCCATTCATCTGCCCATGGGACAACTTCTCTACTCTGGCTATTGTGGATTGCGTTGCTATAAACATGTACACATGTATCAGTGCAGCACGACGTCATTAGCTCTTTCTGGACTACACTATAGGAATGACTGGATCAAGTGGAATTCTGCGTTTGGTGTCTTGAACCTCCATACTGATTCCTCGGCAGCTGTGCTACTGTTCTGTCCCACCGCTCGTGCAGAGGGATCTGGGTTCCTGGGAGCCACTCCAGCAGCCACTGTTTCATGGTAGCCATTCTTGCTACAGTAAGATGGGTTCCCAGTGCTGCTTCACCTTGCATTCCTCTGCCAGCCAACAGTGCTGGGCATTTTCTTACGTGTTTACTGGGCATTTATGCTACTTCTGAGAAATGTGTGTTCATTTCACTTACCAAGTTTTTAATTAGGCCTTTCATTTTTGAGGAACTGATTTTTTTATATATCTATATCTATATCTATATCTATATCTATATCTATATATCTTAAATGTTAGTCCTTTGTTTTCAGAATAGGTGGAGTTTTTTTCCCATTTGCAAGTCTCTTTGCTATTGATTTTTTCTTTGCTGTGCAGAATTTTACTTTGATATCATCCCACTTGTATTGCTGATTTTATTTCTTGTGTAACTGGAGTTTTTTTCAGTGTTTCTGAGTGTGATTCCTCATATCTTATGGAATGTAACATTGAAGTAGTAAGCTTTCTAGACAGTGGGGCATACCCACTTCCTCTTAAGCATGAGTTTGTGGCATTTTTGCCACCAAAGAGAGTATGGGAAGGAAACACTTGTCCTAAAAGTCGTTGTTACAGGATAGGTAAGATTGGTATCACCTATTCTCCAACGTAGTGGAATTAGAAAGGACCCTAATCTGTTTTCACGGGAAATGTCCCACAAAGCAAAACTGATGGGCATTCAACACAGTGCAGTGAAGAAAAGTGAGAAAGGCTATAAAGAAATGAAAACCCAAGAAGTTGTCCAGAGAAGACCGAGAAGACAGCAAGATGAGGTGTTGGTGTTGCCTCCTGTGTCAGAACAAATGGAAAGCTGGGGAAACATCGGCGAGCTCTGCAAGTCGGATAGTAGCATTCTGCTGACGTCAGTTTCCAGCCTTGACCATTGAACTGTGTATGCAGCTGGTGGTAAAAAAATAGGGTAACACTGAGAGAGTCTGAATGAGGAGATATAAGAACTTCATGCACAGAACTTTTGCAAAATTTCTATAGGTCAAAAACTATTCCAATGAAAATTACTCTTAAAAGATCGCATTTTAGCTCACTGTCTTCAGGATAGAAATCTGACTAAGGTGAGGCTCTAGTCCACAGTAGTTGCTGAATAAACACTTGCTGCAATGAATAACTCCATCAGGCTCGGTTTCTGTTTACGTTGGAGATTCAGCACGTGGGGCTGGGCCTACCATTTGTGCACACACTGGTTCCCAGGCCTCGTTCAGGAGGCTCTGTTAACCATGGGGACGAACAGCGCTCCTCCGGATGAATTACCCTTCCGAGTACACATTTAGGCTTTTAGGAAAATACACTAAGCAAACAGCTCATCGTGTTTAGAAGTTCGCATGAGCTCTCAGGAAAGGTTTACAGCAATGAACTAAATACACAGGCATCTTTTCCCCACAATCTACACTAACCTCAGATTTATGTGTGAGCATGAACATGGTTATTTCAAACTGCTTAGGGCACTTCTCCTGGTGGGGCTCTCTTGGAGGGAAGCTCGGTGTTGGAGTCCAGCCTGCAGTGTGGCCATAGGTGGCAACAGCGAGCATTGTCTCAGCAGTCACCCTTTCTTAATGCAAGCAAAGCTTTGACACTTGATTTCTCGCTGGGTTTCTTTACTTTATGAGTGGAAGAAAAGAGCCGGTTACAAGCATCAGCAGTGGACCCTCCATCCCTGGGTTTTGAAAATGCATCATCTGCAGCTTTTAAAGGGATTAATAAGACTTCTTCCAGTTCTCCCTTAGTTTTTAAATCTCAGGTTTATTCCTTGATCTTTCTTTTCAAAATAAAATTAGCATTGGATTCTCCCATCCTCTACTGTTTGTAATGTGTCTTTGACATAATTTTAAATTATGAAAAAAGTTCCCTGGGAGTGATTTATACTTTTCACACACACAAAAGGACAACTTAAGCGGTTATGAGTAGATCACTGTTTTGCATGTTTTTTAGAAAGCTGCGGTTTTGCCACACTCCAGATATGACTTTACATCATCCGAAGGGGTGGTCTCTTTGAAGTCCATGTGTCAGCAAAAGGACTCCAACTGCACAAAGGCTAAGCTTGCTGGACTAGCAAGAGGTAGAGGTTATTCAACGCTACTGCAGCAACTCATTAGAAAGGTAGAAGGCTCAGTAGTGTGGAAGGTGGAAGGAGCCCTGAACGTCGCAGACGTGCAGCTGCACCTCGGCTCGCTACTTTAGCTTAGCTTGCAGTTTATTCAGTGGTGGAAAAGAAATTTCTGAGTATAAGGCTGAGGAGGCAGATGCAAAGAAGGCACACAGGGCCGAGAATGCTTTCTTTATGGGTACGGAAGAGTTCAGTGTGGAAAGAGTATTTTTCTTCAGTCTCCTTTTGAAACTTAAGCCTTAAAAAAAAAAAAAAAAAAAGAAAGAGAGAGAGAAAAGGGGAAGTGGAGAGAGGCTGCGGAGCTCTGTGAGGGCGGGAACTCTGGCTTGGCAGAGACCAAGTCCGGGATCCCTGACAAGCCCACCACTTCCCTCACTGGACGGGGTCTGGCGTCTTTGGCTCCAGGAAGACTAAGAAAGAGGTAGGTGACAATGACATCGTGTACTCCTGTCCAAAACAGGCTGGGCACAAGGAGACAGAACCAGGCCCCAGTGCTGGTGCTCAGTGACCACGCGGTAGCGCGCTCCATCCCCACAGGCTGTGCGGGAGGTCGAGGGTGCTCGTCTTCACAGCCTGGAGACAGAGCAAGTGACAGAACAGTACGACGCCGGCTCTAGGGGGATCTGCGCACGCCAGCTCCACACAAGCAGGAAAATCAAGGCCGCGAGGGACACAAATGCAGCACTGGGTTAAAAAAAAGTTGAGAATTACTTCGAGATTCAGATCCAGAGGTAGGATTAAAAGGACTTTTTGGAACCTAAAACATGGTTTCTTCAAAACTACTGAGTCCAAATTCATGACTAAGTTTTAAAAACGCATAGAAATGACTATCCAAGCAAAAATAATAAATTTAGATAGTTGATACAGGAATCCAGGGTTCTGAAAAGAAAGAACAGAATAAAAACACATGCTCTTTAGCCCCTCTGAGGGTTTCTTAAAGACAGGCAATAGAGGGTTGATAGAAAGATGTTTCTCAAAAGGGAAGAGGGTCAGAGTTGAAGGGCAGGAAAGGGATGAAAAAAGATTGAGAAGTGTTATACAGCTGTTCCTACTCTAAACAAGAAAAATAAATATTAATTACTGTAAACACAGACTCATAAAACAACATAGACAAGAGAAAGGAACTCAACACAAAGTGAAGACACTCTTGTCTGAGTCATGTAGAATTCTGATCACATCGTTTGAAGGGAGCTGGACACTGAGGTGAGATTTCTAAATGCAGAGACCCGCGTTTTCTTCATCACTGTTGTCATCATCATGATTCGCATCAGAAGCATCTTTCAGGCTGTGGAGCATTCAAATATTTCTGGAGATTTTATCATTACAGGATGCGACCTCATTCTACTCCTGCTGTCCAGGAAGGTAGCCCAGCCTTGGAAATTATGAGAATGGGTTGAGTTCAGATCACAAAATGCTGTATAACTTCTGCCTGGACTCTCCCTCTGTCTCCTTATCTGTCTCCCTCTCTCTCGCCAGACCTTGTGCTTCTCCAAAGTCAGGCCGTCCTGCTGTGCTATCAAGCCCCAAGCATGAGCAGGCAAGTGATGCTTCCAGCTGTAGGCAGCACTGAGTAGAGCTGCACTGGCTGCTGCTTGCCAAAGTGAGGCTCAGGAGTAGAGTAAGCACACCCTAACTTAGGAGTGCAGCCATAGTTAGTGCCCTTGGTGGGTAGACCTGACCTTCTGGGATCCTTTACGAGATTAGCTACACAAGAAAAACATCAGATATCTACCTCACTGGGTGCCACAGGGAAACACAGAGTACTAAACTCAGAGAGAAAGATGACTGAGCCTAAGAATTCTGCAAGTTTCATAGGACAAAGCTATTAAGATGTACCAGAATTTAGTGGTGTAATTACTTAAGAAAATTAGTGACAGACAAATAAATCACAACATATGCTAGGAGAAAAATGGACCAGAAAAGAAGTAGCTGTGGGCAGGGAATCTATATTCTATGAATAAAAAATTTAATACAAGTTAATGTAGTACTCTAAGGATGTGTAATGAACATGACAACTAGGGGTCTTAAAACAGAAAAATGACAGTGAGGGACACATTTGGGCAAGGGACAATTGTAGGCAAAAATGAAGAGTTGGGGCAAGAAGATCTAGAAAAAGAAAAGATTTCTAAATGGATTTGAGGATGGAAATGAAGGAGAGAAGAAAGGACAGGAGCCAGTGATGATAACTTAATTATTTGGAAAAATGACAGGTGCTTTGTTTTAGGTTATTATAGAAAGAGTTGTCCAATTTTGAGAACAGATGGAGCAGGTGATTGGTAAGAGAATAGAAGAGCTTCCAAAATAGGAAAGGGAAAAATGTACAAATCAGTGAAACTGAGGGGAAGAAAAGCCAAGTACAACATAAACTCAAAGGGTCAACACAAAGTGTGCACTACCGGTCAAAATGTTACGTAAGTAGATAATGAACTTAAAATATCCCAAGTGCTATTTAATAGGAAAAAGTCATGAAATGTTTAAATGAATGATAAGCAAAGACAAGCTAGATAGATGGCAGAGAGAAAGAGAGAGAGAGAAAGAGAGAGAGAGAGAGAGAGAGAGAGAGAGAGAGAGAGAGAGAGAGAGAAAGTGTGTGAGCCATCTTGCCTATATAAATGTCAGGTGGGTTATTATTAAGATCAAAATGTAGGGGCCGGGGAGATGGCTCAGTAGAATAAGCGCTTCCCTGGCAAGCACAAGGGCCTGAGTTCAATCCCCGGTTCCACCAAAAAAACCAAAACAAAACAAAAGACCAAAATGTATAAATAAATAAGGGACAGTGGAATCTTTAAGTGTAGGATAGTTTTGGAGCTTTTATAATCATAAAGTAAGTGTATGAAATAAAATGGTAGTTTACTATAAAAGCAAAGAACATTAAAAACTTTTAAAAACTGCTTAAACTAAGGTTAAAGAATCAATTCCCTTCTTTCTACTTCTCCAGCTCCAAGCTCTGGAAGGTTTCCACTTGTCAGTCTCCCTGCCTCTGTGGCACGAGTGTCCGCTCCTGGCATCTCCCACCAGACTTGAACTCTGGGCTGCCTGAGCCCTGCCCTCCTCGCCCGGTCCACAGCCACGCAAATGTGAGACCAGAGCGAGTTCCTGTTTGGGAAGCTCAGGAGAAAGTTGCTACTAGCAGTCTGGGGCTGACTTAGGTGACAGATGTACATGGAGCAGCGGGTCCCACTTGACTGAGGATGCTCTGTAGTCCCCTGGGCTGTGGGCACCGGGGAGGACGTTTTCAAGAGCTCCTTAATGTCCTACAGCATGCAGGACAATAGGACGCCGCTTACTATATTTGAACATCAAAATATGATACTGAATACAGTGTGCTTTGATTTCAAAATTCACTGGAAAGTGCTCTTTGTCGTCTTGCTATCGTATCTTGGTCTTACTGATGCTTTTCAATAAACCGTATCTCACTCTTGCCTTGATGACAGAGGGCCTGGATCTGCACGAGTTGCTGTCAATCTTAGTGCTAGCTGTGCAGCAATTTCAGCCTCACCTAAATTGTTACCTGTGTTATCATTGAGTTGTGAAATATTTTCCATTACAAATGAATAAGCATCGTCAAGAAACAGGAGAGGGGATGTTATGTTATTGTGGACACAAGTGCTGACTTTTCTGGGAAATTTTTTACTTTTTCTTTTTTCTCTTTGCAACTCATGGGGCTCCCAGAGTCAGAGGAACCCTACACATTTGCTAAGCTTTCTGTCTTCAGAAGAAACAGAACACCTCATGGAACTGTGGGATTAACCCTTTCTCCCGCTCTTGAACTTAGCCGCTGGTGGGTCACCATCAACTATGCGGCAGTCTGGCAGTTGGGGAGCCAGGACACAAAGGCACAGGGAGCAGACATGAAGGTGGGAGGAGCTCAGAGCCTCAGGCAAGGGCTTCCTCAGCAGAGCGGGGGTTAAAGCATCTCTGTGATGGTTAAACTGCCCGAGTCTTAAAAGCTGAGATGCCGCTTTTAATAAGAGAAGTTGATAGAAAAATACAGACTCTGACAGCTGCCACTAAAGATGATCATTATTCAGCAAAAAGGGGCCAAGGGGTAGAAGAGATCAGCATTGATAGAAGTTATTGGAAAAATGAAATGGTTCCGTGTTTATACCCATGAGAGTTAAGTCTATGCAGCAAGCCTGGTCATCCTTGTACAGTGTCTCTTTGCCTAAGAGAGGGTTCAACACAATGCCAATGAATTGTAGCCTAGTGACTGGGTTCTGTTGATCCAGGTGTCGGAAATCCCAGGTCAGGCTGTTTTCAACAGTCTTAGCCAGGCATTGTAGCAATTAGGTTATTTTCATGTGAGATGTTCTGTATCCAAAACTATCACTTTATGATAAGTTTTGCAAATCTTATTTTGGAAACAATTATTCACATAAAGCAATGTTTGGAGAAAGAGAAACAGCTTTCCTCCCACTTATTTTCTATTCTTTTTTCCCATTCCTCTCTCTCTCTCTCTCTCTCTCTCTCTCTCTCTCTCTCTCTCTCCTCTCTCTCTTTCTTTCTTTTTTGCAGAACCAGGGATTGAAGTCAGGCCCTTGCACTTGCCAGGAAAGCACTTATTCTACTGAACTATCTCTCCATCCCCCTCCATTCCTTTTGCTACAGTGCTATGGATTGAGCCCATCAGATGCCAAGTAAGTTGCTCCACCACTGAGCTATGTCCCCAGCTCTTCTATCAGTGAAGTGTGGCATATGTACTCACAGATGACATAATTTCCAAATTCTGAACTTCTGCGATAATAGTATGCATAAAATAAACTTTATTAAATTAAAAGAAACAGCAATCAAACACGATGGTGTGAGGAGGGAGAGTGTGCCACAGCCCACTGCCTACCGCTGCACACAGCATGTCCTGTAACCCGGCTGTCTGCGGCTCCTCCAGTGTCTGCTTCTGCCTCTGCAGCTCCTACTGCCTCTGTCTCAGTGTCTGGCCCTTGTGTGAGGTCTGCTAGTGCCTGGCTCTCCCATTTTTCCAGGAAGCAATTAGCATTGCGGAAGCATTTTACACATGTTACAGTATGGCTGATAGGTGGCACACATTTCATGCACCTCTCGTATGTGTGCCCCTGTGCAGTTCTCTTCATTGCATAACAGTGTATTGCATGGATAGATAGTATGCAGCGCATTCTGATTTGTGAATATTGGTTCTTGTTTAGGTAATTTGCATTTCTATACATTTGGCATGTCTCTTCTTTCTTTCCATCAGCCCTCTACCTCCCACAAAATTGAACTTCAGACAAACTTGAAAATGTGCAAGATGAGAGTAAAATTATCTCCTACCTCTCTTTCCTGAAACTGCATTTCATTTTTATTAAGAAGTCACCAAAAATAGATCTGCGAGCCCAGGTGAACTTCAGCATTTCAGTGTAACTGGCAGTGTTCGGCAGACATCTGTGAAGCCAAATAACAGATGAGGCGCTCCATTCAATCAGCAGGAAAACCATGCCTGCTGCTCAGCATTCTGGGTTTTTCACACTGTTGTCTGGGGGGTCCTGTTATCAAAAGACAAAGTGCAATAAAGAAAACGGGTGAAATCATTAATAAGTAAGTAGAAGGTAAGTGCTTAATAGACACATTAATAGAAACAGCCTGTGTGGGTAGGAAATATTGCGTCACGGAAGCACGGTGACCACATAGTCATGCCGAGGAAGCCGGTTAGGAGGGCCAGACAGACGTGCTGAGAAGCGCCCTGTGATGGTGGACGTGCAAGCGTGAGTCGAGGTGGCGCCCGTGCCACGTGACCACCGGGGACTGCCTTCGCTTGGTAGTTCTGAAGAGCAGATGTATTACAGTCACGTTTACACATCTGCAGGAAGGACAGAATGTGAGTAAGTAAAAGTTAAGGAGCAAATTTTTATTTTTATTTCATTTTATTTTTTGTATTTTTAGTGTGAAGAACTTCTCTTGTGAATTGTGGAATATGAAAGGACAAAATAATCTGTAAAGTATTTACTAATACTTAATGATGAGAAACATGAGCTATGAGGACAGGGCACTGTGATGCTGGGTTCAATGTTAGAAAAGAAAAAATACTTTAAGAAAAATTAAGAAAAAAACTGCTTCTGAGAAATAGTGGCAAGATGTTTTAGGAATACTCAAAGAGCAGATGATTTATCGTTTCATAAATTTGAAAAGAGCTTTCATATCCCTTCCATTCACCTGCAGAACAAGACATATCTGAATAAGTTATTCAAAGGCAGAAGGAATTCTGAGGCACACATTTGAATTGGAGGTTGATTTTGCATATCTTCAGATTTTTAACTTGCTGCCAGCAAAATATGGAAAATACATAAAAGCATAAAATGAAGTTAGTCAAAAACCGTATTCAATGTTCAGTGTCTATATTGAAGATTGTTCATAAAGAAGTCTCAGGTCTCTGTAACACGCACATTGCTTCTGGTGCTGTCCTACAGGGGCAGTGTGGCCCGCCACAGAAAGGAGAAAGAGACAAAAGGGCAGCGGGAATGGAGAAGTGACAAATGAAGAGAAGGGTGGTGACTCATGAATCTGCCCCGCAGCTGTGGTAGATGCCTGATAAATTATATTTCACCCATAATCATACATTTACTCACTGTCATATTTGCACGTGTTGTAGTGGAAGTAGGAAGGGAAGGAGGGAGGGAGGGAGGGAGAGGGAGAGGGAGAGAGAGAGAGAGAGACAGAGAGAGAGAGAGACAGAGAGAGAGATAGAGAGACAGAGAAAGAGAGAGAGAAAGAGACAGAGAGACAAAGAGACAGAGAGAGACAGAGAGACCCCCTCTTTCCACATCTATTGACCTGGTCTGCCATGTAACTCTACTGCCAGAACAGCATGCAGGCACTCTCAATTTTAGGATCATTTCTTCTCTCCATAGTTTGTGGAAAAGATGAGCTCAGGCCAAATCAGAAGAGCACATAGTTCCAAAGATTCCAACCTTGAATTACTTAAGACAACAAATTAATAGAACTGAGCAATTTAGTGTGAATTTGGACAAGATATCCATGTCTTATATGCTGCATATTGTAGAAGTACATGGCCTGGTAGATCCTTGTCCTATTAACGGGAGTAGGGAATGTAAGACAAGGAGGCTCAGGATTACACTAGGGTGATTTCATTAATTTAACCAATTTAAATCTATTAAGATTCTCTTTTCATCTGAACAATACACTTAACATTTGTTACAAGAGAAGAGTCCTTTATCTAAGAAGCTTGCTGATTTGAGATCAAAGAAATTCTTGGAGAATAGAACCTAAAATAAAAAGGCAGGACCAAATTTGAGAACAAGTATAATTACGAGTTATTTTATGGCTTAAGCCAGTGACCTGAGGTGTTTTCCTTGCAGAACGGGCCTGAGTTGCAGACTTTGGATGGTACATTTCAGAGGGTTCCACTGATTGTCTTTCTGGCTCTAGATTCCTTCAAGTCATATCATCCTGAGGCACATTTCTATCATGCTGTCCAACCCCAGGGAGTTTTTTTTTTTGTGGCCAATTTATGTGAAACTTAGTGATTCTTCCATAAGTAATTTGTGGCTTGACCAGCACAGATGTCTGTCAGGTAAATATTGATTGAATAAAAGTCAATATATCAATTGATGTATATATAAAATGTTTGAGCCTTTCGTTTCTGCTCAGAACGAACTTCCCAACTTGGGTGCTCTGGCTGAAAGGTTCTTTATCTGCTCCTCTCCTCAACTTTCTGTTGACATTCATTAGACACGTTTTTACTTTTAAGATGTTGCTGAAGGGTTGGCCTGCATCAAAGACACATGGAGTCTACTCATGAGAAGTTATGTAATGGGGGTGCACAGGGCTGCACTGCCGAAAGCAGCTGAAAGGAAGGATTTGCAGAAAAGCTGATCAGCCGGATTATACTGGTGACATCCAGGTCCTGGCCTTTCTTGTCCCAGAATGCATGACTGTGGTACATTTCTGTCTCCACTCTGCAGTAGAAACTGGTCCAGGAAGGCAGCTGGCTGCTCATGGTGAGGTTTGGGAAATGCGCCCACCTTGACAGAGTGCCACTGCGAATCTGCGGTAGAACGAGGTTCCTGTAAACAGGCGCAGGGTCACCAGTATGCCAGCGGAGGAAGCTACATCCATCTGCAATTATAGCCCCAAGTTTTAGCGTTGCTTGGAAATGGTGCTTTTATAAAATTATTAGGGAGAATTGACTTCTGTAGCTCCATAATTTTCTTCTGAAACTTCTGTCTCTTGAATACAGTATTCATGTTAGCATTCCAAGTGCAGGAATCAGGATTCACAGGAAAACTGGAGTGTGGAGTTCTTTTTATCCCACAAGCCCTGATCATATGAAGTTTCCTCTGTCTGCTTAACAATCAGTGATGAAATTAGTTTTGGTTGACCAAGAGAATTATTTCACTTTAAAAAACATATTTTAGAGCTAAATCTTCAGGTAGATGAGGTATTACAAATTTCTTCTTTGTATTAGCAAAGTAATTGACACCTCTCCTTAAATGTGAACTCTGATACATCTAAGTGATACATTCTTATCTAGCAGAGGAAATGGCTGCACAAGTGGCTGATTTAAATGCATACCTGACTGTGAACCTGTAAATACACCACTATTTGTGTAAGGCTCAAGTGTCAAGAAGAGTAAATTTATCTACCTACAGAAAAATAAGCTTGTATTCTACATTTTTGAAATCTTCATATTTAATTTTACTTGTAGAAATAAAGAGAGAGTTTATTATATATTGCTAATAGGATACATATTTTATGGGCTAAGATTTTGTTAATGGGGTGCAGGAATAACTGAGGTATTTCTTTCCAAGTGTTTCTTTTCTAATTCTCCCTACTAAAGTGAAGTATAAGAATTAGGAAACATTTTGCTATAAGCAAAAAAGCCTTCACAAAGCCTGACTTTTTGAATCAGATGGCACAGTGACTCCTATTGTTAAGAAATCAAGACTTCCACGACCATACCTAAGATCATTAGCCTTTCAAACACATAGCTCTACTAGAGGAATCAAAAAAAAAAAAAACAAAAAAAAAACCCAAAACCTAAGCAAATAAAAAAACAGATTAAAAAAACCCCAAAAGTTGTGCAGGAACAAATATCAACAAAACAGTAAAAGTACTCTGAGAGGACCACTTGTCACTTCGTCTGGCCGGCACCGTGTGTGGCCGCCCACGGCTGCGCCTATCCAAGCTACATGCTTGAAGGCTTTCCTCCGCCTTTTGCCTCTTCTTACTTCTCTCTGTAGCTCCCCATACAATAAACTATAACGATGTCCTGCCTCACCGTGCACACTCTGGGCTTAAGTCTGTTTTTCTCTACTAGGCTGTAAACACATCCAGGACAAGGACAAAACCATATATCTTTCCCTCCTCAGAGCCCATCAGAGTATCGAGCAGACACTACCTACCCAATAAATCCTGGTGATTGATGCTCATCTTGAATATTAAATATTCATTACAAGTAATTATTTCTTAAGTTTAAGCTGAACTTGTCTGTAACTCAGGAGAATAATATAAAGTTAGAAAGCAAAATCTTAAAAGCCGATAAGCTCTGCAGCTAGAAGATTTTGAAGGCAAACTTGACCAGATGTTCATGTTTTAAAATAAGAAATGCTAAACAGGAAAATAACTTTCAAAGAGCTCAGCAGGTGTTGAGCTAAACCCCTGAGGGCTGACAATAAACTGTAAAGAAAAAGAGAAGCACAACTAATAGGAAAGGCAAAAGATACGTCGATAGGAGATAAGCATTTTTAGATTGATAGATTAAGTTTCTCAAAATAGCACTCTCAATAATCACTTTATATGGGAAGGAAGCAGGTGTAAATGACTCACATTTGCACGTCCACATGATTTTATATATAGTCTGCATCTGCCTACATGGATTGGACAACTTATTTAACTGGTTTAAAGCTTAAGATTTTCTATATATAACACAGAGATCTTTAAAATGTTTTCTATAATTTACTGACAAAGATTTTGCCATGCTTCCTACATTGTTTCCTAATAGTCACTGTTAGAGTTTATAGCTAGATGTCCCTTAAAACCTCATGTGACCCCAGGTGGGACCATTGGAAGATGGCTGGAAGACAGGGTGCTTCTAGTTGACTGGCTGTTGGAGATGGGGTCTGATTGGAGGAGGCAGTCACTGTGTGACCATTCTGTGTGTGACCATCCCCTTCCCTGGTCTTCCCCTCTTTGTGTTTCCTGGTCGCCATGGCATAAGCAGCACTTTCACTCTGCCATCCGCCACACGGTTTTTCATTCGGAACCAGGGATTGAAATACCCTCTCTTCCTTTAACTGAAGCTGTGGGTATGGAGTATTTTGCCTCGAAAGTGAGACACTCACTGAAGACCATGGTCCACGTTCACCCCGAACAGTCTTCTCTAATACTGATGGTACTCCTCACAGCATTTACCACAACAGAGACTTCTCCCTGCTAAGTGTGTGCCACCGTGTGCCCCATGCAGACCAAGTCACGTTTTCGCTATGTATCATTTTTCTTTAGTGTGCTTGTAATGACAGATAAATCCCCACTTGCTCTGAACACACACTAATACATTGCAGTTATGTTAATTCTTTGCAAAAATTCTACTTTACTAAGTTTACTGGTATAAGTGAGATATACATATTTGGATTCTTTTCTTCTAAAACCCCTCTATTCCCTTCAATCCCACCTCCCCACCCTAGGAACAAAGCTTTGTTTCCATTTTATCCTTCTTTATCATTTTTTTCTTTTTTCTTCCTTCTTATCCCTCTTCCTCTGCCTAAGTTCCCCTTTCTTTTGAACTGTAGCAGAAAACAAGCCCCCACCACCCCGGCCAGTGTATTTTAGTTTCTCAGTTGCCCAGGTAACAGTTCCTGTTCTAGTTCCAGTTGCTCCTGTCTCTTAAAATCAGCTGGTCACTGTGGGGCATGGCTGGCCACTGTAGGACACACTGTATAAACCAATCTCCAATTGACAAGCCCTTCTGCTTCTGCACTTCCCGCTTGCTTATCCCACATGAGCCCTAGATCACCTGAGGTCGGGGCCTGATACTCTGGGAATGATCCCGATCAGAGCCTGTCAATGTCACCAAATCTGGCTCCAGGTCCTGGGAGTCATTTTGGTGTTTCTTCTTGCTGTTGCATCTGGTGCGTAGGCTGGGAGAGCTGCTTGTGCTGAACTCTTTGTTCACTGGTTGTAGTCCTTGTGGACAGAAAAAGGACATCTGCAGATCCCCGTGGGACGGTGCCCCCTTGAGATTTCTCAGGTCTCCTAAGAGGTCTGGAGGAGGATTCCTGGAAGCCCTCTTGAGCGGCTCACATCAGACCCCAAAGACAGGAAGACACAATCTGCTTGTCTGTTTTGCTGTCTGTCTGCCTGTCTGATTCAGTGTAGCACCTCAGTTAGTTGGCAGTTTTGCTCAGTTTAAGCAAAGCAGCTCAATCAACTCTGGTTAGTTAATGCCATCCTCAAGGGAAGGGGATTGGATTGTTAACCTCTGAGTGACTGCTGAATAGATGCGTGAATGAGTAGAACAAACAGCAGAAGCAACAGGCTGCTCTGAGCGTGCACCAAGGCCGGAAGCTGTGGTCGGTGGTGGCTGAGTGGTCCTCACCTGCAGTTCTGTGGCAATCAACACATAGCATACTGGAGGCCTCCCACCGTCCTCAGCGAAGTTGTACCTGAGTGCAATGGGAGGCCGACACAGCCAGGAGGGCACCTGAGTGGCTCTCTATGAAGGACTCTTTGTTGCACTGTTGCTCAAGGGTGCACAGCACACACCATAGGGAGGTAGAATGGAAACTAATTAGATAAAAGTCACAGTCCCTGACTGGAGGAAAAGGGGCATTTATGAAGTTAAAAATGAAGCCAAACTGCACCCTGCATCTCAAAGAAAGAATAAAGGACAAAGAGGCCCATTCTTCACGCAAAGTCCACCTTGGCACCCTTGTCAGCTGCTGTAGGTACATCCCCGCTTCTGACCCATCTATTTCAAGCCAATTGAAGCAGTTCCAGTTCACGGCTGCATTCAGCCACAGAGCCTCCCCTGCCCCACGCACACTTATCCTGGTCAGATGGGGTCATCTAATGCATACCAGAGATGACTTTCAACTACTGAGTCCATATTTTATCCCAAGAAAGTTGGAACACTAGCCTTGACAAATGAGTTGTGCTCTGTCAGACCTGATGAGATAGGACAGGCTGGGCTCTATCAAATGGTCCCTGAGAACCCACGGTCATTGTGAAAGTCAGAGGCAAACCGGTGACTTTCCTGGTAGACAATAGAACAGAAATTGCTCCCTTCAGTAGTTCCCTCTGTCAAAAAGTTATCATCACCAGGGTGACCAGGACTCTTGCCTCTCACCCCTCCTGCCAGGCACAATCTTGTAGACTGGGAGGACCCTTCCTCTGAACCAGGCCAGTCAGCCTCCCTCTTGTTTAGCCCTACAGTGTAACTTTGAATGTTCTCTGAGAAAAAAAGACACCTACACTAGCCTGAGACAGATAACCACAAGCTAAAGTTCTGAAAACTCTGCTCCCAAAGGTATGAGGCAAAGACTCACCTCCAGGCCTGGCTGGCAACTGTGCCTCCTTCCGATGACCCCCATTGCTGTCACATGTCATAAGAAGCACAAAACTGCATCAAGCCACTCATCAGCCCCCTGATAAACTGCTAATCCCCTTGGGCAATATCCCTGTGTTCTGACACACACAACCTTTTGAATTCTTCTAGGCTTAAAGGATGCCTCCTTATGCTTTGGAGTTGTTAGTTGTTCCCATAAGCCCCTTGAACTGGGAAAATCCCGTGATAAAATGCCATCTCACTTGGACTTAATTGCCATAAGGCTTAAAACTCTTTCCCTGGGCTCCACACTTGTGTCCTGCGCATCAATAAAGCCAACCTAGTCATCAGAACAAGCCTACAAAGCTTTCTGCGAGGCGCTCAGATTCTGCCCAAGCCTGAAAAACTTTATCCTGTTCCGCCCATGCACTGAGAGTCTGACCTGCCTCCTCCTTGCGTTCATCAACCCCAAGATGTTCATCGAGCCATGTGCCACCACCCACAGTTCTGTCTCCTGCAGCACAGACTCCTGGAATACAGTCGGCAGCTGCTCTGACTCTGTTTAATGCTGAAGAACCCCACTATATTTTAGAGGGTCCCAAGCCTGCTTCAAGTCAGAAGGCAAAGGCCCCCCTGCTGTGGTTAATCCTGATGCTTGGGTGAACACAGTCCTCCCCAAGCATGTCCAAGCTGAGCCTGTAGCTTGACAGAGAGCCATGAAGCCTGAGATCAGCACCTCACTACTCTCCTGGATGACCTCAGAGAAGGAGGCAAGAAAGCAGTAAAGATGGCCAAAGTTACTGAAGTTACTCACTGGAGCACCCAATAAAAAGAAATTCAGCCAGTGCAGATCCTGTGAGATTGACAGACACCTTATCCAACATGAGCTCCTGTACATGCCTGAGTGCCCAATAGCTTTCTGGGGATGTGGCAGCCTCCTTCATAATTGGATCCACTGTCCTGGACTTGATATTGAGTCTGACTGTATCCCAGGAAAACAAAGAGCACACATGCTAGCCTGATAATCATAAGCCTGAGAATCTGAGACTCATTCCTCGAAGTATGGACAAGCAGCTAACCCGAGGCATGCCATCGGTCATGCCCTTTTGTGATCAAGCTCTGTCCCAAGACACCCCCACGTGTAACAAGCAGTGCACTTCTGCCCATAAAGCCAGTTCAAGTTCTCTGTGTGCTGCTTCAATTGCCCACCATATACGTTGGCTCAGTCTTCTACCCACATCCTGCTGGTACAAGGGTCTGAGCTTAAAAAAACATTCTGCCTCCAACAGCTCCTGTCAGCCAGCTCTTCCTTACCTTTAAATGGAAAGACCCAGTTCCGGACTCAAAAGCCAACTGAGCTGTACTCAACCTCCCAAAGGTTCAAAAATTGGTTTTTTCTTTGCAAAAGCACTTCTGATCAATGGCACTCAAGCTTCCTGCTGGAAAAAAATAAAAGTCCTGCTATAGTATCTGGCAGAAAATGGCTACAAAAAACCCCTTGAAAACTTCTTGGAGTTGGTGTCTATAGCTCCAGTGGCCTCCGAGGGCTGCCTCCGCCTTCGCTTCTGTGCTCCAACAGCCATGGCCTTTCTGATCCAGAACGCTGACAAGCTCATCCTAGAGCAAGAACTAACTGTCCGGGTGCCACATGCTGCAGGGGGATGAACTGTTCTTAGAATTAACATCCTGACAGAGGCTGTGAACACCCTCTTTACAGATTGAAGGAGCTCTGTTAGAAGTGATGTGCAGCAAACTAGATAGGCTGTGGTCTCCTTGCATAAAATTATTTTGACTAAAAGTGTTCTGCAGGGTTGATTTGCACCACAAGCAAATTGGAAACCTGCTGCTTATGGTGTGAAATAATCTAGTTCAGAGGTTTAAGGCCCCTCCAGGGATCCAACTGACTGAAACACCCACCACAGCCAGCAGCCCTGACCCCCATGGAGTGCTCGGCAAGCTCAAGTGGCGGAGCTGGCACCTGTATGCCTGAAGCCAGCTTAGGCTTCAGTGTCAATGTCTCTGGCTCCAACCTTCCATTCTCTACCTCTTCTGAGAAGGCAATAAAAGTTTGTAGGGTTCTGCTCTAAAAAAATAATCCTTAGATATGGCCTGCACTTGATCACTGGCAGCAATATCAGGCCTGCATTTGTAGGAGAGACAACCCAAAAAATAGATTTAAAAAAACAGCATTCAGCTTATAACCAGTTAAGATTAGCTATATCTATAGTCACTCCTGAACACAGATACGACCCAGGTCCACATGAACTACCTCTACAAGTTTCAGAAGTCCAGCCTTAGATCCACCACTGAAAAATTTACCTGGACAGTGCCTCTGAGGATTACTCAGAGGAGACAATGCTGACCAGTCCATGTGCGACTGGAACCAGAGCACGTCATTCACAGGACTACTCCATACCTGCTCCCCTGGTTGTGTGTGTGGGGCTTTTCACGCTGTTTATCCCAGTCCTTTTGCTTCTCTGCTGGCTGTGATTTTGTTAATCACCTTGGACTCTGTTTATGCCAGTCTTTACTGCCCTGCCCTCTGCTAGTTGTGTTTTATTTTATTTTATTTATTTAGTTTTTGCCTTAAACTCTATGGGTGGTTGCTTAAGGGGATTGAACAATCAGTCAAACAGTTGACCAAGATTTGATGAGCAGGGCTGGCTAAATAGTTCAGAAGATTAAAACACACGCAAGCAGGCACAGGGGACAGGGGTTCAATCCCCGGGCCTGCCGCACTGGCCCACCCCTGGAGCATGCTGAGGTGGCAGTTGAAACTGGGTGTGGTGATGCGGACCTGTAATCCCAGCTCTTGGGAGGCTGTAAACAGGCAGATCACTCTGAGTCTGATCTAGTAGTGAGACCCTGAACACCCTGTAAGCCCTTCCCTAACACACACACACACACACACACACACACACACACGATTTGATGAGCAACCAAGACACACTGGACACTCTCCTAGATCAGATGAACTCCCTCACTGCCTTGCCAGAGTAAATGTCGTAGGAAATAGAGGCCTGATGATGTTTCTTCCTACAATTACTTTTGGAGAAAACTCTGAAGTAAGATAACGCTGAGGACGCTGGCTAAGGCAACGATAGGCCTCAGGTCACTGCTTCTGTTGAACCGGTCTCGGAAGAGCACATGTAAGGTGCTCAGCAAAGCCTTGCCAGGGACACTGAGAGTGGGGTAAGTGTAGCAGCAAGTGAGCAGCCCTCCAAGCCTGCACTTCCGTTTCTTGGTTGCCCAGGTAGCAGTTCCTGCTCCAGTTCCAGTTGCTTATCCTTATCAGAAGTGCCCAGTCACTGCGATGCACAGCTGGTCACTATGATGCACATTGTATAAACCGATCCCTAACTGACTATCCGTTATGCCTCTGTATTTCTTGCTCATGCATCCAATCTATGCCCTATACCACCAGAGATCAGGGCGTGATATTCTGAGAGAGGGAAAGAGGGACAGGAGGGGGCCCAGGCGGGGGTCCGCAGGGCCTGGTGTTCTGGAAGTGATCCTCATCAGTGTCCACTGACATAAAAAGTCTGCCTCCACATCCTGGGTGGCGTGTAAGTGTCTGCTTGCCACTGCAGAACCATTTCTTTATATTTCACAATGCCTATTACACACTTCGGTTCTTATTTGTAGCTTTTATTTCTCATGCCAGAGAAGCAGTGTGATATCTACACATGTCTAAATTTTTTCACTTAAGGAGTTTCAAGGTGCATCCATTTATGCAGAAATGTCTCACATGTGTCCTTCATGGGGGAGTCGCACTCCACTGTGTGAAAAACCTCATCATATTATCCATTCTCCAGTCTATGCGCATTTGGGCTGTTTCCAAGATTTGGCTATTGCACATAGTGCTGCTATGATCAAGGGTACACATATATTGCTGTTGTATGGTGCTTCTATTTTCTGGGAAGATGCCCAGAAGAGGACTGAATCAAATGGAACCTCTAGTCCTAGTTTTATGCAGAACCTCCACACTTATTCCCAGTGGTTGCACAAGTCTACACTCCCCACCAGCAGCGGAGGGGGTTCCTTTTCTCCAGTAGCCCCTCCAACACTTATCAGTTGACTTCTTGATCATAGCTGTTAAGGATGAAAGTTGCATTAATTCCTCCTCACTCACTGGATAAAATCTCCACACTTTGGTTCCACTTGAAGGTCCCAATGGCATGGCCCTTCTGACTGCTACTTTCTTTTCCTACTGTTTCTATATAGCATCCTGTGAATGTAACCTACAGCTCTTGATCTTTGTGACTTTATCCAAAGCTTTCAATGCAGTTAAAGGCTTTAAGCTCCATTTATTTTCATACTTGTTATGTCTGCATCATCCTCCAGTGACCCTTCATGCTGTTGGATGATCACTGTTGTTCCCAGTCAACACACCTGTCTATGCGGACAGCTGATTTTGTACATTTTTGATGTTACATCATTTGTTTTCCTTCTTCTCTACCTTGTACTTTTTGGAGATAGAGATAATTGCTTATTTTTGTTGGCTCCTAGAATAATGTTAGGCATATATTACGCATGCACAAATTATATGCATCATGTCACTCAACAATAAAGCACTTAGTTGTATGTGTCTTGTATACTGTTGAGTCAGATATTACATAATGACACATTTTCCAGAATTCTTCAGTAGCTATCAGAAATATATTATACCTACCAACTAAACACATCATTTTCCCCTAATATCAGGTGAAACATAAATGATATATCCTAAATATCAGAAGTTGTCCATATTAAACCACTTATATGTATAGCTAAGTGTCAAAATATTAGGGTTCACAAACATATATGTAAGCAAAGGCTGGCATTTGGGATGTAAAAAGGATGACAAAAAACAGCAAAATAGCAAACAATATAAAAAGCCAGAGAGACAGCTGTACACACAAATGACTGGTGCACACCTTAAGGGGGTGTACCATTAGCTGTCAGAAAGAGGAAATTTCAACTGCAGAGAGAGAGAGCCCTCAGACTGGATAGCCGGCGTGGCTTTGCTGTGTCTAGGGGTGCACATCTATAGTTACAGCTGCTCAGGAGGCTGAGGGAGGAGGGCGTCCTGAGCTCAGGAGCTGGAGGCCAGCGTGGGGACCCTGACAGACGCTTTTGTAAGAAAAGAAATGCTAAAAAACAAATCAAAAATGACTAATGGCAATGCTTTTAACTCTAGACATTAGTAAGGATACAGAGCAATATAATGGGTGAAAACACTTTAAAAGCTTCTTCAATCTCTTACAAAATTGAACATACCCGACCTCATTATCCACCATCTCTGATGCTATGAAAATGTCCTTGCATATATCAGTATGATGAGGGACAAAATTTAGTGAATTTATACAATGGAAATCACCCATCAATAAAATACAATAAATTCCTCGCACATGCGGCAACACGCATGAGTCTCAACAACAGCATTTTAAGTGAAAAAAAAGCACTATGCAAAAAAGAAAAAAAAACACTCAAGGATCAAAAACTCAATTATGATGACATTCCCGAACAGACACTATGTTTTGGAAAAGGAAGCTAGTACTGATTGCAAAGGAGGAAAAGAAAACTAGTTTTGGAGATGTAGCTGCTCATCTATCTGATATCTATCAATCTTTCTTGATGGTATTGAGCACTGAGCACAGGACCTCTGCTCTGAGTATACCATCAGCCCCTTTTTATTATTTATTTTGAGAGAGGGTCTTATAAGTTGCTTATTCTCCTAGGCTGGACTTAAAATTCATGATTCTCCTGCCTCAGCTTCCCAGAAGTCTGGAATTATAGGCATGTACAACCACATCTAGCTAATGCTTCGTATCTTCATAACAGCACATGTTGATAAAGCTACATATTACATATTACATACGGTATATATAAAATAGTGAATGTACACTTAAAACCTTCGCATTTCATTGCATGTAAATTTTATAGTAAAATAAAACAAAATTTCAACAATCATTGAGTTTTGCTCAATGGCATGGACACTGATTGATTAAAGGAAGAATTGCAGAGATGTCAAAAATTTAGTTTTCTATACCTTAAAAGCAAGTATTTTTGACGAGCAGAGAAATGATTCAGTGTACAATAACATAAACCGAGTAAATTGTTGATAACAAAATGTAGCTCATGGGTACATGAATTATCACTTTAACCTTCTTTTAAATTTTCTCTGCATGTATCAGTATATTTTAGACAAAAACCAAATGAAAAGTACTGATTCAGAGTCTAACAAGTGGTCTCGAGAAGTTTTGCTGGGTCCTCTCCCGAATGAGTCTGCTGACCCTGAGGAACTGAGCTTTCATTGCAGAGACGAGATGAGATAAAAGAACAGCCTTCAGCCTTCCGACACACGAAGGGGGAACTGTGATACCCAAAGCAGAATGAATTAAAAGAAAAAAATAATATTGCACCGCAGTAATAAAAGGAAAAACTGCCTTCTTTCACCAGTCATCTATGTGGAAGGAAGAAACATTTCTGAGAATTCAAACCAACAAATACTGTCTGCCTTAATGGCTTTTCTCATTTTGGGAACAAAATATCCACTACTCACAACCAAAATGAAGAGAGACTTACTTCAGCTCACAGTATATAGAGGTCTCAGCCCTAGTTTGCTGGCTCCAAGGCAGGCGGCATGGCAGAGGGGCATAGCAGAAGAGAAACAGCTCTTTGCACGGGAGTCAGGAGGCAGGGAGGGATCCAGGGACAGGAGGGAGGCGGATGCTTCCCGGTCCCTCCCTCCCTGGGGGCGAGCACCTCCTCTGACTGGGCTTCACCCCCAACATCATACTGTGCTCTCAGCTCAGGGGACCAAGCCCAGGCTGAGTGCTATACCCAGATGATCCAGTCACCGCCCTGTCGCCCCCCAGGAGTGCAGGAGGCTTTGCTGGCACATTCAGATGCAACTGTAGCATTCTCTAACGTGAGGCTCCAACTTATGCAACCTACATCATCCGAAACCTGTAAGGGATATTGACAGACAAACTGAAGTATACTAAAACTTTGTCTAAGACAACATGGAGAGCTGGAAATTTACAAAAATTGACTTAAGCCAGTAACACATCAAGAGTCAAGTGACAACCCAAAGCAAGCTAATTAATTAAGAGTGGCCAAATTATAGCAAGACTTTCTAAAAGCATTGAGGATTTTTTAAAAAATGATTAAGCTAGGGAGAAACCTCAGTGCACTTGCCTGGCAAGTGCAAGGTCCTGAGTTCAATCTCTGGTACTGAAAAAAAATTGATTTAAGTCACTGACACACCAAGAATAAAATAGTGACAATGATGCTGTCCCTCCAGTCATCCTATCATCTGGATTTTTTCCCTAAGGGCTGAAGTATAAATAATACCTTACCTAGAAAATAGCAAGGTCACAATCAGGCAGGGGTCACGATTCCAGGAACACTGTACAGTGTTGTAAAAGGGCAGTGTTTCTAGTGGCCTGGAGTAGGCCACTAGTGGTTTCAATGAACCACTCTGTGTGAAATAACCTCACTGGGCACTCTAAATTGTTTTTCTTTAAGTTTTCTTAAAAGTATCCATTCATGATCCAGAGATGTAGCTGTGGTAGGTAGAGCCCCTGAGGGCTCTGGGTTTAATCCCAGTCACCTCTAAAAATAGTAAACAAACAAACAAACAAATAAATAAAAAGATAAAAATCAACAGACCAGGAGAACAAACTATTTATCTCTGTCTTTCAGTGGAGAATATTAAGGTAAGGTTGGGAATGGCACCCAGGGGCACCTTTCTATCACTGGGCTGTGTCCCCAGCCCCTTTCACTTTTAGACAGGATCTCACTGCCTGCAGGCCAGCCTCCAGCTTGCTCGCTTTCTGACTGAGTAGCTGAGGCTACAGTGCTCAGCTTTCTGCATCACAACAGAGAGAAGAGGCTGCAGGACCAACAGCCAGCCTGCCACTAAAGCTATCATGGACCTGTGAATATTCACTGTAAGGCAGTGTGGAAAAAGGGACGTGATCACCATACAAGTGGGTAACGAAGTTCAACTGAGATTGTGGAAGGCAAGCACAGGACAGTGCAGGAGTGCAGCATTCCCTAGGATCCGAGGCCCAAAGCAGCGAGCAGCTGTGCGCTTTGCCGGTGGACATCTTCCAGGTGCTCACAGGAAGAAGTGGTGGCCGGAGAGAGGAGCTGGAGGAGGCTTCTGCGGTGGAACAGGCCTGTGGCAGGGAAGGTCCTCCTGCTGCGACAAAGAGTGATCATTGCCAGCTTCTCTCTACCGTGGCCACACAGGATGAGCACCCGATCTGTGTCCTAGAATAGTGAAGATGACGGGTGCCTGTGAGCTGGGGAAAGAGACAGGTGCTTGTACCTCTGAGGATGGCAGAAAGATGTCCTGACCGAAGCCCCGTGAACTTGCACAGAGGCCTTCCCGGGCCTGAAAGCTGTGCATGTGGGGGTCAGAACATTATCCCTTTGTTTATACTCTGTGGAAGAATAAATAACATTTGTTTGTTACTCTCCTGCAATTGGTGTCTGCATTCCATTAAAGATGATGAAATACACAAGATTAAGCAAAAATATCTCACTGCTTAGAGAGGAATAATCAAAAACATTAGAAAAAAGACACATCAGTTGTTAGGCTTTCAGTGAAATAAATAAACTAGTATGAGTTTGTTGGAGGTTCTAGTAATAAAGATGTCCCTGTGAATGAACAGATGTCGGTTTCAGCAGAGACCAAAATCATCAAGCTAGTGTTAAACAGAAATTCTAGAACCAAAATAAAATGGTGCAGCCAGCAAGGAATGGCTTAATGGGTTGATAACTAGACTGCTCTTGGCCAAGGAATAATCAGTTCACGTAACTACAAGGTGATGTGAATTAGCAACAGGAAAAGTAATGACAGAATCAAACAGAATGTGCAGGGTCTATGAAGCATCCTGAAGTATTGTGAGATGTAAGTTCTAGAAAGAACAGGAGGCTATGAATAGACAGAAATAATAAAAACAATTGCAGCACAGTTGTGCACATCAGAGAATTGCTGCTGATTCCCTGCAGCCTCCTGTCCTGACTAAGGATAAGGGAAACAACGGAGAAGACTGCCCCCTTCCTCTCTGCCTCTTCTCTCCTTCTATTCTGCATCCCTTTGTCCCCTTTCCCTCTTTTTTTTTCTTCTTGCCCCCCTTTTCTTTTGCTTTTTCCCTTTAATTGCTTTAAATTTCTTTTTTAAAACCCTTGCCCTTGGAAGGCAAAAAAAAGATACGTTGCGTGCACACAGGGATAAGAGCCAGAGCCTCCTGCACACGAGAAGCTGCCCAAACTCAAAGACACACAAGTGACTTTGTTAGCACATTGAATTAAAAGAAAACCCCATCAGTTGTAATTCTTGGTTAATAGCATCTTGATCAGAACACCAGAAGGCTTTATAGAAATTGTCAAGATGCTTCTTAAATTCACATATAAATTAGAAGCAGCTACAACAGTTTAGAAAAACAAATTCTAAGAGTGTCACATTGTTTTTAAAATTTATTACAAGGGCAAAATATTTCACAATATGTTATTAGAGAAAATTAGATTAAATATGTCAGTTAACCAGCATACAGTATTAGAAATACAAAAACAGTTGAATGATCAACTTGTGTGGGCAGGAGAAGCCATGAAGGAAGAGCAGTCCTTGCTACACACGGCTCTGTAACCATTACGTGAACACACACGCAAGAAGACTCTAACTCAGGCCTTTCCTTGCACAAGAAGAATTCTCCCAATGAGTCATGGTCTGAAATGTAAAACAAACTATAAAACTTCTGGAGGAAGATAGTGTAGAATATATTTTTATTTTGAGCAAGCCAAAGTTTCCTCCTATTTCAGAAAATACATTATTCATTTAAAAGATAAGTTGCATTTTACCAAAGTTAAGAATGCCTACTGTTTCAAAAGCAATGTTAAGCACAAACAAATGATGGCGAAAATGTTTTGTGATTCATTAATCTGAGAAGGAAGTTTATGCAGAATATATAAAAATGAACTTCAGATATGTAAAGTGGTCTCAAATTTAATCATAAAAAAACAAGAAACTTAATTTAAAAATGGGCAAAGGGTTTGAACAGACACATTACTAAAGAAGTAAGGTGGATTGGAAATAAACAGGGCAAGACACCCTGACCCACCGTGGTGAGCGATGAAGGTGTTACAGTTTGTGTTGTCCCTCCAAAGCCTCACGCACATGTTGGGACAGGCTTCTAGAGTTTGTGATTAATTCATGACCCAGTGCTGGGATTATGGGTGTGAGTGCTACACCCACCCTGGGGCTGAGAGCCTGAACACAATATAAGGAGGGGAAAGAGGCCTGCTAGCAGCCTCATTCGCTGTTCCTCCCTTTGCCCTTTGCCATCTTCCACCTCATGAACTGCTGCTCTCCGCCATGTGCCACTCTGCCTTGGAGCCAGCTGAGTATGGACTGAAACCTCCACTAACTATGACCTAATAAACCTTTACTTCCTAAATTTTGTGTGTTGGGTATTTTGTCTCAGCAATGAGAGAAAAGTAACTAAGACAGAAGGTAAACCACCAATGCTGACACTGCGCCTGCAGAAACAGGGCTAAAAACAACCATGTTTCGTACTTCAGGGCTGCAGGCAACTCACAGCCGGTGGCACTGGAGTTGGGTCTGTTTTGGAGCTACTGCACAGGTACCATGATATCCAGGAAATCCACTCTTAAGTATTTACAGAGAAGAAAAAAAGAACATAAATTGATAAATTTTTGGCAAATACTTTTATGGGTCATTCATAATTATCAAAATCCAACCCAACCCAAGCACTGGACAAAATATTTAGACCTTTTTGAAAGTATTCATAGAGGCATTATAGGATTTTCCATGATGCTGAAGTCATTGAAGACAAATGACTGCATTTGTCAAGCAAGTTAAAATTACAATGTTGAAATTACTAACAAGAAGGCAATATGGATTACAACTGTATATTTACTTATTTCAAGCATTTTTATACGTCATTCCTGAAATAGTGCAGAAACTACTATAAAAATTAAGACCATTAGTGAAACATATATGGGCTCTTTTTGTGTGCTCCCAAAGTCATTTCTTGAGTAATACAGTGCTGTCTTTTATACATTCTTTAAGAAAATATTGCCTACTTCAGAGACTGCAGAACATTTGATAATTGACGTAAGCGATCTCTTATGAAGAGATCGCTTCATAACTTCATGATCTCTTTAATTTGCTATGTTCAATTTACTAGAAAAATCCATATCTTGGTAATCAGAATGAAAATTTTTTCAAAAGATAGAACTGAGCATTTATAGGTAGATAACTGATATACACTCATGCAATATATCTACATATCTAAATATTTTATGTCTCTTTAGTTGAATACTATCATATAAAACTCATATAATTTGCTAAATTTACAGAGCTACAATTTTCCATTAATTTAAATTTTGAAACACTTTTGTTACTCCAGATGCCTCACAACCACTTGCAGGAAGCCACTGATTTGTTTCTTGCTTTGGTGGGTTTGTTTTATATGAAAATTTTCTATGCACTTGGGATTTTGTACATGACATCACTCATTTGCATTAATATATTTGATGTTCATCCATGTTATAGCATATACTGCTAAATGTCAGCAAAGGTGTAAAAAGACAAATAGTTTCACAAGTTCCCTGTAGCAATGTCAGACAGGCAGGCCCCTTTGCACTCACATATCTTGCCAGTATCTTAAAGACTTAAAAACAGAAATTCCGACCTGAGCCATCAAATCCCATCCTGTGTGTCTACCAAGAGGCTTGATAATGTATGCCCTTGCAAGGCAACTGTACTTGAATATTTATAGCATCATGGTCCATAATATTCTAAAAACAGAAACAACCCAAATGCTCTTCAACAGGTTAAAGGACAAAGGAAGATTGGCACGTCCCCAAGGTGGCTATGTTAGCCAGCACTTAACAGACACATGTTTCAAAGCTGTTGTGCTGCTGCTACCAGATTCTAAAACCAAGTAGATTCCTGCCTTAATTTTTGTCACTGGCATTTATCCTACAATGCTAAACTTCCACTTCTATAAATCATACTTGTTTCATTGTTCCCTAAAGGTATTTAATAGGCTTTATTAATTTAAAAAATAGGAAACTGTAAGTTTTAATTTATCATTAATTTTGTGGATTTTTTTTGTGGTATTGGCGATTGAACTCAGGACCCTGTGCTTGCCAGGCAAGTGCTTATTCTACTGAGCTATTTCCCTGGCCCTTATCATTAATTATGCAGAAGAAAAAAATGTTCTGCAGAAATGTTTAGGTTTCTATGCAAAAATAAAGCCCAAAGCTTGAAGCCCCTTTCAATTTAGAAAATATTGTAAGAGAGCTATAGTTGAATGAGCAAAATCCCGTAAATCTTTACCACTCATTCTTCACATAGCAATTCCATGAAAATAGAGGGGCAAGGCTTCCACACCTGGCTGTCCATCAAAAGCTCCTGGGGTGGCAAAGATCATTTACCTCCAGAGATTCTGCTGAGTGATTGGCATAGAGTCCAGCAAGCTGTGATGCTCATAACTGCCAGGTGAGTCTAACCCATCTAGTGGGGCATAGAAAGTTAAGTGAGAATGCCTGAGATCTCTGCCTGCATGTAGGAGGAACACGCAGACTCAGTCATTTTTTTAAAAATGTATTTGGTACATAATAGTGTCTCGCTATGCAGCTCAGACTTGTAGTGATCCTCCTGTTTCAGCCTCCCCAGCTCTGGGATTATAGGTGTGAGCCACCACACTCAGTGACTGGCTCTGCATGCCTGGGGGCAGGGCCTTGATGGCATATGGTGTGGGGCATCAAACTCTGGTCCCTGCGCTTGCCTAAGCAGGCTCTTAGTCTGCTGAGCTAGCTTTCCGGCCCTCACAGACTCAGTCTTACGCTGTTGCAATCTTTTAGGTAGAGTAGGCAAGGAAATCGATTCCCTCCCAAGAGTTTCTGAACACCATGCGCGGCATATTCTAGTAGAAGGAAAAGAACTCTGTAGGAATTCAGGGCGATGCATTTCTGCACAATAAGAGCTACTGCAGGTTCCTGCTTTGCAGAGGCATCCTGGCACACAAAGCCTCCTTTTGAAAAAGCGTTCTTTAATCAATGCAGTGAAGTCAACACACATTCACTGCATACCTCCTCACACAGAAGACTTTGGACATGATCAGAGTGCTGTACTTTCCTAGATTTCAGGAGCCTTGCCATCTCCTTTTAGCTGCAAGGTAGCCAAAACCAGGAAGAGGAGAGGGGCATTGGCAGGCTGGCAGGAGGTGGCTGGGTCTGGCCACTGGGATTCAGGTGCTGCTGCTGCATCAGGGTGACAGTGACCCTTAGCGAGAGCAGTGTCCTGGCTATGGCATTCTCATTGCGGGATCCAAACACTTATCACCTGAAAGGAGAGATTTCCTTTGGCTTCTGTTTCAGAAATTTCAGTGTCTGTTCAGCTGACTCCAACACAGAGACTGCCTGCTGGTAAGAGCTGCCCAGAACAAGCCTGCATGCACCAAGGTAGCCAGGAGGAGGAGGGTGGGGCAGGGCCAGGAGAAAAGCCACTCCTTCCAGGACCACGCCGAACAGCAGCTCTCCCAGACCACGTCTTTCAGTGCCATGCCCTACCCTAACACCAGGCCTTCCAAGACCGCACCCTCCAAGGCCATGCCCCCAAACCATGCCCTAAGACTGTGCCCTACAAAGATCCACCTCCCAACAGCCTCGCAGCAGTGGGCGATCCAAACCCACCCAGTCCTGCAGGTAGCAGGCGTGAGCGCCAGGCGTTGCCCCTCCAGATCCCACATGCACTTGTGGTCTGTGCCCTGCAGTAGCCAGGTGTGGCCTCTCCTCGCAGGCTCCAAGTCCATGCAAGGTGTCTGCACTCCCAACCTTACATCCTCCTCAGAGGCGCAGCCCCTATAGCCTCACTCAGCAGTGCAGCTACACGCACCCTTGAGGTACAGGACATGGTCCAGACCCTGACCACAAGGGTGCAGCTGGAGGTGTAGGGGAGTGGGGCAGGAGAAGAAGCCCGTGCAGAGCTACCGCCCACCCACATCTTTGGAAGCAAACACGTGAAAGATCAAAACAACAAGGCTTTTCGGAGTCTCTGCTGAGTAGTCACTGCTGGGCTTCCTCTCGCCTGTAGGTGCCAGAGTGGGAACAGGCAGCACAAGGAAGGGTCTGTGTTCCCTGAGGCCCTGTGGTCAGAAGGAGAAGAGCCCATAGTAGGCATCCCACGTGTGTCTGGGGACCTGCGTGTCCTCGCAGTGCGGGTTGGGTGTGTGGCTCACAGGCCCACGTTGGGCCCAGCCCAGGCTTTGGAGCCTTTCATGACAGACCTGCAGCTGCCTTGCACAGTAAATACAATCAGCCTATTTTTTCTTCAAGGAAGTGTATTCTGCTTAGTGTATTTCAGGGGTGATTATGTATTGATCTTCTGTCTGTATTTTTTAATAGGCATCAGCTCTTTACTAAGGCGTTATCTTTTCACAAGACCTCTGTGCTGAGTGAGGGCCATTCTGGTTTTAGTGCCATAGCCCAGGAACCCTGCTTAGCAGGGATCAACACAACAAAGCAGTTGCTCTGAGCAGCGGCATTTCCGAAGGTTTATGAGAGCCTTAATTTATGGAACTTTATTTTAAAAATTACATCGTGCATGGAAAGTGTAGAGTCTGTTCCTAATGTCCCAGTGGAAACATAGCCACTGAGGTTTGAAGTATCTTAATCTCAAGCAGTCATAAAACGCCTACAGCACGGGGCTCTGGAAAGAACATGAGGGATTCTGATAGAGAGAAAGGTAATATTGGCTTACAGAGTCTGAAAGAGAACATGGCGATTTTATGTGCTGCTTCCCAGAACAGCAAGCTTCAAGGGAACTGTAAGACAATCCAGTCACAATTAAAATACAGAAACATTTCCAGAAGAGAATATAATTCCCAAAGAGCTTAATTTGGGTGCAGATTGTAACTTGGGAAAACAAAACCATGATTTATGTTGAATTCACTGAAGAGGAATTTTATATCAATGCCAGGCTTCGGGGAGAAGACAAAGCATGGCAAAGGGACTAACATTCTTCCATCCCTTTGTCTTTAATCATAACTGCAACAGGACGGTATTGAACTGGAAGAAAATGAAATGACCCAACTGAAGGTAAAAGCAGGGTATGAACTCTGATTGTATACCTATCATTCAAAATGGGAAAACAGTGGCTACAAGGACAGCCCACATTTTGGCCCTAGCCCTTCAAGGTCAGTGAAGACTCAGGACATAGGAGAACCTGTACTGTAACAACCTGTAACTCAGTTGTGTCCCATATTTTCCGATCAAGGAGATTATGGGGCCTCAGAGGAAAGTGTTTGAAGATGTATAATGTGCCTAAGGAGAGTCACATGGAGAGAAAACATCCTCTTTGGCTTTCACAGAGAGCAAACTGGTCAAGCAATGGCCGTGATTCATCCACATGGCTGACACTCGCAAAGAATCTCCAAACTGCAGTACAGGGTTTCAGGATAAATCCTGAGGGGATTTGACTGATGTTGACCGATACAAAAGTCACATTTCTTGTTATATAGGTCTTGCTTTATCTTGCTTTTAATCATCCAGCAGAAAAGTATAAAAATGAGGCATAAAAAACAATGCCATATTAATATGTTGAGCTGTAAAAGGCTCAAGTCACTAACTTCTGACATTGCCAGTCTTACGAAAAACCCACTATTATTATGGACTACTGGACTATATTGGAATATTTTGCTGAATTCACAAGCCTACTATATTTAAACAACAATGGAATACCCATCTCTGACAAAACTAAACAAAAAAGGGGGATATAAATGAAGGACTATTATTAATGAAATATCTATATATCTATATATCTATATATCTGTATATACAAAATAGGATAGATATTAGAATTTTCTTAATTCAGTGAGAAGAAAGATTGGTACTAATAGTGTTTGAACATGATATCATGTCTGCATCTTGTACTATGAATAACCATTATGAAGACAATGTGCAATGTATTAATTATTGTAACTGTACTGCTAACCTGTTTTGAAACTGTCTCATTGCTATTTGTTTCTCAATAAAATTAATAAAAAAGAGGAAAAAAGCAAAATGGGAAAACACAAGTGAATATGTCAAAGCATTTTTAAAAGCTTCTTTCGGGGCTCTAGCAGGGGAGCACAACTACTTGTACACCCTTGACCGAGGAATGATCTTTCTTGATCGGGGGTGGTCGTCCTCTTGGACTGAGCATGCAGCTTAGGGAGGGACATGCATGGAGTGTTGAGGGAGGAAGCGGACACCCGCCTAGCCAGCCAGATCAGCCGAATCAACCCTGGCGATCAATGGGTGACAGATGTCACAGCCAGTTCGGCCTCATATCCTAGCAAAGCATTTTTAACAGGATTAATTCAGGTATGGTGTTTAATACACCTAAAAAATGTCTAATAAATATGTTGGGATTTCAATAGATTGCAAATTTTTATCACTGTTATGGTGTTTATTTTTTAATTAAATGATTTTCTTATGTTTGTTATAACAGAGAGAGGGTTTATCTGCAAACTTTGATTGGCAAATAATATTTTATTGTACAATATTTAATGCTCAAATTTCTGGACCTGGATGAAAATTAGAAAAAAATTTGGGAGACTGCTTCAATGCATGGAATCCTGGACACAGCCTGACTACAGAAAACAGAATTGTAGGGTGAGGTCTGAGCGTGGGCCTGCATCTAAGGACATGCTCCTGGTCTGGGCGTTGAGGCTGAGCCTCCAAGATAGTGTACAGCCTTCGCCCCACTTGGTCATCAGGGAGTGTAGCGAGTCACTTATCAGGGTTTCTAGGATACCTTTCATTATGCCTATTTAACACACATTTCGGTAGACTCTAAAGACCCAAATTACCCATGCATTTCTAATTCATTTCAGTATAAACTCAGGCCCGTAAGAGAACTGTGGAAGTAATTTAGCAAATGTTTTCATTCTGTAAATGAAAACCCAGAGAACAGAGGTGACTGTGTCCTCCCTAGAGCTGGTGACATTGTGGAGACCTCCAGAGTCACTCCTGTCGGCAGGCCCCAGGATTCTTTTCACTTCTCTGCATGGCCTGAAGTTGTTTATCACATTCTAAATGATCACTTTTCTAATCCTTTTCAAAATTCAGCATCTGGGCAGAGCTTTAGATGAATACTGCAGTCAGAGAATTACTGTGCAATTTCTTTAATCCATGCTGTCTATTTCCTTTCTTATCAGACCTGCTGATTCCAACCACAGTCTGGGGTGATCGCTAAATCTCTCCGCTCGGTTAGCATTTTTACTGTTTAGCCCTCATTTTGTGCATAATTTCTCCTTTTTGCCACTTTAAACAATGGTATAGCCTACATTTTAACCTGCTATTTTTATATGACTTCAAACTAAATATATCATTTTCATGTAATCAATAATTCCTATTTTTCCTATACAAATAGAATTTTGCTTACATTTTTTCATGTTCATTTTGATGCACTAGAGCCAGCTGAATCATTTGAGATTTTTCATTTTTAATCATATCTGTAGTGTCTCCATAAACCAAAAGTGATTTTAATAAAAATTTCTATGGACTTTGACATGCACAAGAGATTTAATTTCTTTTATAATTTCAATGCCTTCATTTCTTCATACAAAATTAGTTTTATATGTTCTCACTATATTGCCATAATTTTAATTATACTATATAAGTTCCATCTAGTGATCAAAATACTACCCGAAATCACCTATTGAATTAAAGATTCTATAGCTCTTTTATTCTAGAAGACCTTATTCTACATCTACTTCATGAACTGACATAGATACTCACAGCTTTGTTATTCAAATATTTTCAAAATATGTTTACATCAAAAGAGTCCATTGTGTGAACATGACAAAATTGAATTTGTGGGCAAACAAATATTTGTGCTTAAAACACTTTTCAAGACAAGACAAGTAGCATTTAAGAAGTGTAATTTATTTCTGTCTTACCCTTTCTGTAGTTCAAATCGCACCCTGACTTTCTTGTTCACCAAGATGACAGTGAAGTGGCCCAGTGGACTTCAGATCTGCGTTTGAGGCTGTGCACTAAACTCGATGTTGGAATCTATTCAAATGACATCACACAGAGAATTTATCAATTCTGAGAGACGGTCGTCCCTGGCAGTCAAAGGAGCAAACAAAGGTAAGTGCATGAGTCTGCAAAAGAAATTGTGTTAAGTATTTTTGAAACAGAAAAAATTGCATGGTTTTATTTCTTCAATGCTTTATAGTATGTTACAGTATATGGAATGTACTCAAAAAAGCATACTCTATATATGTCTTGAAGGATAAATCCAAAGTATAAGATCTGATGGGTTTTCACGAAGTGAACACACCTGTGCAAAAAATGCCCAGGTCAAGACATAGAAGCCCC
>NW_004524610.1:3665476-3675202 GCF_000260255.1 Octodon degus | reverse complement strand
AGCGCAGCCATTCTTCACTCTGCCCGTGTGGCCACTTAGCTTTGTCTCTCTTTGAAATGTCAGCTATTCTTTCCAATCCTGGAATTAATAGAAGTTCATTTACATTTTCCTCATGAAATATGAAATTGAGCATTTTGTGTGTTTTGGATTCTTTTTATAAATTTATTGTTGCTGTTTAATTCTTAATTTTACTTTGTGCTTTCAACTTTTCCTATTGATTATAAGAATCTTTGTGTATTCTGAAAGCAACCCATTTGTGCAATATTTACACTTTAAATATTTACTTTATCCCATGGATTATCTTTTTTACCCTATTAATGATATTTTTGATGAATATATTATTTTAATATTGTCAAATATAAACATGATTAGCAAGTTTTATGTCTTGCCTTACAGATCTTCTCCTTTTCTTTGAGCTATGAAAATAGTATTCTGCATTTCTTCTGCATTTTGTTGCTTTTCCTTTCATATGTGGAGATCATATTGACATGGATTTAATTGCTACAAATAGTGTGAGGTAGGGATCAGGATTTAACTTCTCAGGGCCAACCAAATAGCTCAGCAAATTAAAGTGCCTGCAAGTGGGGACAGGGGCTGGGGGTTCAATCCTTGGGCCTGCCCCCGGGGCACGCTGAGACAGCGATTGAGACTGGGCGTGCTGGCGCGCGCCTGTAACCCCAGCTCTTGGGAGGCTGTAAACAGGCGGATCACTACGAGTCTGATCCAGTAGTGAGACCCTGAACACTCTGGAGACCCTTCCCTAAAATACAGAAATAAAAAAGAAGAAAAAAAAGGATTTAACTTCTCTATATGATTATACAATTGACCTCAAATATTTATGGGTGAAATTCATTCTGTACAGCAGGCTACTAAGCCAGAGAGCATGCAAGGAGGAGCCGCTTCTGGACTTTCCCTTCGTTTCCTTGCCCTGTCGTTCACCCTTACACGAGACCTCACTGGCTCAGTTTTGTCCCTGTATGGTGGGTGAGACAGTTGGGTGAGTAAGTTCCCTGGCTTTGTTTGCCTTTTCAGGATTACTCTGTCTATTCTTGGATCTTTGTATTTCCATAAATATTACAGTAAAAGCTTAACTTTCATGAAAACACCTACAGGAGCTGTTAGTGCAGTTGTGTCAGTATACTTACTCATGCCCTTGGTGCAGGGTCTCACTAGGCAGCTCAGATGTGTAGCGATCCTTCTGCGTTCAGCCTCCCCAGCTCTAGGCTTATGTGCTTGGTGGCCAGGATGGCATACCTTGGGGCAGGGCCTGCATGATATGTGGTGTCAGGGATCAACCAACCCCAGTCCCTGTGCTCGCCTAAGCAGGCTCTTAGTCTGCTGCGCTAGATCGCCAGATCTAGCTTTGTGGATTGAAGAAATGATTTAGAGAAAATTTGTATATTTAATATTGAGTCTTCCACAACACAACTTCATCTATTTCTTCAATGATTGACATAGCTGCCAACTGCATCAAGGTGAGCACGGCCCTACTGCAAAGAGCGGTCTCGTCAAGCACAATGATGCCATTTCCAGGAAGTCAAACGTCCTGTACCCGGCAAATGAGGGACTATGAAGGCCCATGTCAGCCAACTGTGGTGTCACAGGCCCTCCTTGGGAGGTCAGCCAGGGCCATTGCTGCAACTACAGGAAGCCCAGCTTCGTGTGCACCTCTGCATGCTTCAGTTTCTTCTTGCTGCAGAACATCGTATTATGTCATGTGACATGAGACTGTGCTATTGCCCAGTACAAGGGCTGCCTGTCTCCAGACAGGAGAGTAGGCAAGAGTCACTATGTGCTCCTGTTGGTTAAGCCGCTTCCGTCCTTCTATTATTGCTTGCAATGAAAAACTTTCTTCCAAAACCAACTTGTACATCAGCTTCATTTCCAATTTTTTTTTAGGCATGAACACCAAAACTGTCAAAATTCTTACTGAAATCTATTCACACAATCTTATTTCTTGTTCTTCCAATAGCATTTGTTTTCAGATAAAATTGAAGGCTTGCTTTGTTACTGAAGAAGTGCTTTTAATTCTGCATCTAAGATGATTTCACTCATTGCTTCTGTATAATTTTAAGAAATAAGTTTAATGAACTTTTCTTTTAATAAAGGTTATTATATTACTTTTTTACTTCCAATAATAGAAAATTTCTTCAGATCAAGAAACAGATCTGATCTTAGTTGAGTATACTCTCCACTTGTAAACTAGACCATGCTGCAAAACATTTGCTAGGGTTTGAAGAAATGTGAGGGACACAATTAAAGTTTTTCTTATTTTGTTTCATTTTATTACTCAGCAACCAGTGGAAAGAATAAGCCCAAAACCTAGATTTTAATTCTGAGAAGGCAGCTCTTGCTTCCTTAGTGATTCATGGAAGCAAACCTGAATCTGTGGCACCCTCGGAGCAAAAACTGCATTTCCGGGACATGATACATTTCTACAGTCTTAGGTGTACTAATGGCACTAATACAAGGAGCACGGGTTAGGGAACTGCTGTCTTATAATACAAGGAAGTTTTCCTGCATCTTAAAGAAGTAGTTCTGCATTTTCTTTTTTTTTTTCTTTTTGCATTTTATTTTGACTGGATCATCCCTGGACCAACTCCTAAAGAATTAATGTCACTAGCATCCCAGAATGTGCCCAACAGTAGGGTTTCTTTGGTCCATATTGGATGGGTGGTGAGAAAGCTAATGCTGCCTCCATGTCCTGAATGCGAATTGTTGTGAAATGTAAACAGCATTCCAAACATTCAGTCCTCCTGGTCATTGCATGTCCCCTTGCATATAAAGCATCCTTTGACATTTCAGAGGCCATGAAGGGCCGGCTGAGAGTGAACTCCAGGTTCACTTGTTGGTTTTAGGAGGCTTAATTCCCTTACAGCAGGGACCTTTTTGAAATTATATATATATCTTCATTTAAAAAATTCTTTCTTTTTATTCTCCATGCAAAGGATATGAAATGACAATTCCAGACTACATGATCAGACATACAGTTGCTCAACTTCCAGTGACACAAAAGCTGCACATGCTCAGCAGAAACCTTTCTTTGAACTGTGATCTCTCTGACCAGTAAAATATGGTATAATATGACCTTGTTGACCCTGTGCCTGGCAAGCACAGGGACCTGAGTTTGATTCCCAGTATTACATGCCATGCTGGTCCTGTAACCCCAAGCGTGCTGTGCTGGCTTTGAAACTGGGTGTGGTGGTGTACCCCTGTAATTCGACTGCTGGGGAGACTCAGGAGGCTCACTACGAGCCCAAGCTGCAAGGCGAGACCCTGTACAGCCCCCCAAACATGAGCTTGTCGTGCTGGGTGCTGATAACTTCCCCTGAGTCCGAGTCTCTTGTACTGGAGGTAAGTAGCTGGTGTGCTGCATTACTAAGCAGTAGTGCTTGCAGCTTAGGTATGCTACATGGATTTTCAGCTTGTGTTACTGTCAGTGCAAGATGGGCTTGCTTGGACTTAAGCCATCATAGGTTGAGAGGCATCTGCTCCATATTTCATGAATATCCTATTCACTAATATTTATATGGTAAAACCATCTTTATTCTTTATGTTTTTAAAGATTATTTTATTAGTACCTCTTTGCGGTACATAATGATTACATCCCTCCATTCCTCATGGTGAGTTAGTAAGTGGTTATAAAACATTTTAATTCTTTTTATTTTCTAGCCCTCCTCCACTCCCATGAAAGATATTACTGAAAATCCTATGTCTAGAAGAAATGCTTTAGATGTTGTCTGGTGGTGACTGCAAGCTTTCCGTCATTGTCTCTACCCGCGTGCTGTGCGTGTGGGTGCCACAGCTCCAGCACCGACGTGGGTGCTACTATGCTCCTGTATCATTTCCAGGAGAAGGGGAAAGAGAGTCCTTAGGTGAGCAAGGGGCATGAGAAGTGGAGGCTGAGGCTTAGGCGTTCTGTGGGAGCATTTTTGGAGTCTGGAAGGAACTTAGTAAAGGGTAAGTCTCTAAGTACAGGAGTTACAGGCTTAAAATAATTTGTTTACAATTTTGAAGACAAAAATAAAAGTTTAACATATTTGAGGAATTTATTTCTATATCAGAAAGAACATTTATGGAGTATATTTTATTATAATCTGGGCAATGTAATGTTCCAGCAATTTACCACGAACATCATGAATCAGTGAGCGCCTTTTGATAACACTTACAGTGTGGCAGGCATCCCGCATACAACACAAGGAGGCCGTGAAAGAACAACAGGAATTCACTCCTGGAGAACAGAACGACACATTGAACAACGAAAAGAAGTGAAAAGCTTCAGTTATCAGGGATGTATAGAATTTATCTATATTTTTATAGAGACACACACAACTAATACGTGAGATCAATACTAGATTTCACTAACGTGCAGTGAGATTAGTGCCAAAACCCAAGCACGAGTGTTAGCACCCAGGCCCATAAAGGAGTCCCTTGTCAGGGTTCTCTCGGTGTCACTGGCTCTCTTGGACCTTACAGCAGCTGACATGTTCTGAAGTCCTAACATTCTTGAGGGTCACATTTATTTGAAGAGATAAACTATGACTTGTGAAGTAACACTGAACGTGACCCAGAGAACACGTAACCTGTGCCACTGAACTGCGCCCTACTCTCTGACTCCAAGGTCTGGCTGTGGCGCAGCAGCTCCCACTGGCTCGCGGGGCCGTGAAGGAGGTCGGAGTGATGGCTGCTGCGCCGGGAGGAAACGGAATCCAAGGGAGGGCAGTGTAACAAGAGATGGAAATGCCCGGGGTCGCTTCCTGTGTAAGAGGAAGTCAGAGTAAGAGGTTATAAGGGGCAGCATGTTAAATGTATGTACTTCCTTGGCTATAGCAATCTGAGTAAGGCGGGTTTTAATGGGAAAAAGGGCATCAGGTACTACATACATGGGGATCTAGGAGAGGCCCTACAGAAGGAACGTTCCGGGTTCTTCTGCTTTCATATCTCACAGTAAAGTCTAAAGTCTGGAAGTAGGATGATGGCTGGGAAATCAAGCACCAAGGAAAACGGAAGGCAAAACGCAGCAACATGCTGCTTCTGCATGCAGTGAGGATATCACGATGCAGCCCTGTGTCTCCTTGGAAGTACTGAAGCCAGCATGTCTTCCACTGCAGAAATACTAAGGCGTCTCATTTGCCCAATGAGCCTTCTCTTCCCCTCTAGGTACTAATATGATTGTTACCTGCTTAGTTTCCTTTAGAGAGTACTAGCTACAAAGAAAGTGCGGCAAATAATAGTTAGATGGTTTAATTTCCTTTCAGAACTTAATAACTGGGGTTCTAAAATATAATAATCATTAAAATTTAGGTTTTATCTTTGAAAAATATATAATGGCTTTATTTTATAATGACAAAGGGAAATTACAGTTGAGAAAGAAAAACTATAAATATTCACCTTGGCAAAATTCCCTTGCCAAGGAAGTTTTTAACTGTATTCATTTGTTACAACTATGATTAAAATAAAGTTGAAATGGTGGCACATAATTTTTGATGATTTGTAGCAAAGGCCTTGGAAGGCAGTGAATTTCAAGAGTTTTTGTTATATTCGCTTGTGTTTTTTGTTATTTCTCTCAGGATTCAGTTTAACAGCAACTAATAAACATACTTTTTAAAATTATAAAGGGAGTTTGTCCCATAGCTCAGTTGTTTAAAGCACTGGTTGGGCAAATGCAGTCAGGCGCAGGGGACAGTGGTTCAATCCCCAGCCCCACAAGCTGCACTGCATCTGCCCTTAAGGCAGCCAGAATTAGCCAAAAAACCCCCCAAAATCCTTTCGGGTCGGGGAGGTAGTTCAGTAGAAGAAGTGCTTGCCTGGCAAGCACAAGGTCCTGAGTTTACTCCCTGGCACTGCAAAAAAAAAAAAAAAAAAAAAAAAAAGTAAAATAAAACAATCACGAACCCTTGGAATCATGACTCATGAAGTAACACTGAACATGACTCAGAGAACAGGTACCCATGTCGTTGAACTGTGCCACTTTTGTCTTTCTCTTTTTAACTCTTTCATACTTGGTATTATTCTCAGATCCTTAGCATCCTTCCACCTTTCTTATTTTTTGTCTATAATTTCTGAATTTCTTAGCTTTTAACTACTCAACCAGTCAGTTCAGAAACACTTTAATTCTTTATATTTCCTTGTTTTGGTTATTTGATTTTCCTGCCTGTTTTTAAGACCTACCTATGCCTCCTGTTCTGTTCTGTTCTGTTCTGTTCTGTTCTGTTCTGTTCTGTTCTGTTCTGTTCTGTTCTGTTCTGTTCTGTTCCGTTCCGTTCCGTTCCGTTCCGTTCCGTTCCGTTCCGTTCCGCTCCGTTCTGTTCTGTTTGGTTCTGTTTGATTGGGTTCGGTGTGGCGCTGCGTGGTTCATTCTCTTTTATCACTTTGACAATTTTGTTTCCACATGACGCCCCTTCTCTCTTTGTGTCTATTGTCAGCCCCATCAGATGCCACCAAGATGGCAGAGGAGGAGACACCTACTCTCTCCCACACCTGCTCTCTCCTTTCATTCACTCTACCCACACAGGCAAATACACAGATCAGTACACAAGTATGAGCAGCCGGGGAAGCCTCAAGAACCCATTCAAGAAGCTGTGGCCACGTGGGGCAAAACACCAGACATTTCCCACAAGGGAAGGGTTAGCAGTCAGAGGAGCGCAGCCCACCCAAGATGCCAGCAAATGTCTGGGGACAAACGTGATGGAGACAGTGTCAGCCATATGGTAGAAGTCTGTAGTCCTTGGCAGCCCACTCCGCAGAGGACTCTGATGTGTTTTACCAGTGAAATAACCACTATTCAGTCATGTGAGGGAGCCCTATAATGAAAGACATGACCGCACACACCTACCCTCCAGGAATGTCACCTCCTCTATTGTTTAAGTCTGGAGCTGTCACCTCCCACCTCATGGATGTCCCTGGGCCCCGTGCTTTGGCCACTGTCAAATACCCACCCACCGAAGCCTTGCACCATGACTTATCCATATCCAGAGCATCTCCAGCAGGCTAGTGTGTCCTCTGGGCAGCTCAGCGATGGTACATCTGTGCATGGTCAGCAGCTAACACCCGGCCCAATTTTATCTGTGGCCTGGACCTGGGCATCGGGAGGTTCATGTGAGCCGGGGCTGCCGGGGCTGAGCAGATACAGCCCTGCTGTGTGCTCACTGGTTCAGAGCCAGGAGGCAGCTGGGCCTTCACTGCTCACATTAGGGCCACTCTCTCACCACTGAAGCCAGCAGACGGAACACAGAGGAGAGCATCGCTCCACTGAGTCCACCAAACACCACCCAGATTGAACCAGAAATGTGAAAAGTCAAGGAAACCAAAGGAATAAAATTTTCCAGTAGCTGACCATTTAAAATAAAAGGAAATGTATGAACTGTGTGACAAATAATCTAAAATGATTGCTTCGAAAGTTCAAGAAACATCAGTAATGTATAAACAATTCAATAAAATCAGAAAATAAACACAAAAAGAGAAACTTAATGGAAAGGTTAGAATCATAAAAAAAATCTAGAGCCAAAGAATATAGTAAATGAAGTGAAAAATGTGAAGAATGTAAATGGTAGAAATAATAAAGCAAAAGAAAGAATCTGTAAGCTCAAAGACAAATGCACAGAAGGGAAAAATACAAAAAATGAAAAAGTCATTTACAGAATTTATACTACAGTACTAAGAGATTGAATGTTCACATTACAGTGGCTACAGAAAGAGATAGAAAATTTACTTAAGAGAAAGATAAATCTTTTCCAGGCACAGTGGCACATGCCTGTAATATCGGCACTCAGGAGGTTGGGACAGGAAGATCACTGAAAGTTTGAGACCAGCCTGGGGGCTACAAAAATGAGCACCAGGCCAGCCAAAGCTGCATAGCGAGAAAAACAAAACAAAACAACAAACAGAAAACAAATCTGGAGAGAAACAAATACCTAGATACAGCAAGGTCGAGTTTTCGATTAGTTTTAATCCTAACAGTACTATACCAAAACATATCATGATCAAGCTTCAAAAATCAAAGTATAAGGAAGATCATCAAATCAACAAGAGAAAAGGACATCACATACAAGTAGTTCCAGGATATTAAAGAAGGAGCTGATATATTTACACTGTTGTCAAAAAACCCCAAAAGGCTACCAACCAAGAATGCTTTATTCCAAAGTGCTTTCTTTCATAATTGAAAGAACAATTAAAATCTTTTCCAGACACTAAATGCTGAGCGAGCTCATGACTTCTGACCCTGACAAACATTGCTAATGGAAGCTCTTCAAGCTGAAGGAAAAGGATGATGATTAATAACAAAAATATATGAAATTTATTGGGGAAAGAAAGCGCAAAGCAAGCAGGTACCTTTAGTGCTACTACCTTGACGTGCACTCCTGTGTCTTTAATATCAATATTAAAGATAAAACTATGACTAATAATGGTGATTCCAATAACTTGTTAAGAGGTACATAGTTCTAACATATGTGAATCACTTAACTAAAAACATGGGACATATGGTAGTGAATTTCAACAGCTGAGTCTTTATTGTGTAGTCCAAGCTGATGTGTGAACAGCTTAAATAGCTTGGTGTAACTATAAGATGTTTAAGCCACACGACAATCACAAGGCACAATCCTGTAGTTTGCAGAAGATAGAAAATAGGGGCTCAAAGTGTACCTCGAGAGAAAACCCCTTTGTCTCAGAGGGATGCAGCAAGAAGAGGAGGAAAAGAAGTAGCTCAAAGGCTTCAAACATAAAGAAATGATAAGGAAGTAAAGACCTAACTGCATTTTAACTTGCTCTCCACACATTGTGTGAATCGGGATGATGTTGAGCGCTTGATTTCTACTTCTAAGAAAGATCGAGACATTCTTACTGCTGTGACGTGCTGTGTTCACACTCTTGAGTTCCGTGTCTGCATTCTTCAGTGGCACAGTGCAAAAGACATTTATGACAGCTCTGGTTAAATGACAAAACATAAAACAACCGCCTCTCACTTATCCATAGCTTTGTACTCTGCCCTTCCAGCTACCCATGCTGAACCAGTGTCCAAAAATATTCAAGAAAAACCCAAAGAGCCAATTTCTAAGTTTTAAATTGCATGCTGTTCTGAGCAGCTCCCTGCTCCAGCCCATCCGGGATGTGAGTCGTTGTGGTGCCCACCACACCCCAGCTGTGTCTGCACCTGTCCATGCGTTACTGAGGGGTTGTCCTGGTCACGAAGTCCCTTGTCACAGTTCTGCCTCACTTGTTTTCCAGTAACCCTTAATGGCCCTTCTGGGTGGGAATCTGATGGGCAGGAGGCCCTGGCTCAGGGAGAGGGAGCCACAGCCGCTTCCTGCTACTCTGCTGCTCTGTGGCAGCCTGCAGTGCACGCAGGAAGACACAGCGCTACCGTCCTGGCACAGGCGGAGGCTGCGGGCGCCCACTGGCCTTGGGCCTCTCTCCTCCACCCGTCCTGGGGTGTGCTCTAGTGTGAGTCACTTCTGTAAGTCACTCTGCTCGTAGTTTTATACTGCATAAGACAGCACATCTGATGACAAAGTTGTAATGTCAATCTAAGAGTGGTAATTTTTTGAATGAGTCAAGATGATAAAATTTCTTTGAAACACAGCTTAAAACTGTGCTATATGATATATAGTGTCTAAAGATTATCTATCTATCTATCTATCTGTCTGTCTGTCTGTCTGTCTGTCTTCTATCTATCTATCGATCATCTATCTATCTGTCTTCTATCTATTGATCATCTATCTATTATCT
>NW_004524610.1:3654858-3665376 GCF_000260255.1 Octodon degus | reverse complement strand
TCCCTCTCTCTCTCTGGCGAATGATTAAAATTATTTCCAAGAATAGTACATCTTTTTTCTGAATTTAAATTGGAAACTTGATTTATGAAATGTTAACACTTGTTACGTGTTTTTAATTTTTTTTTTTTTTGTATTTTAGGGAAGGGTCTGCAGGTTGTTCAGGGTCTCATTACTAGATTGGACATGTAGTGATCCCCTTGTTTACAGCCTCTTAAGAGCTGGGATTACAGGCATGCACCACCACACTCAGCTGGAGGGCACGTCTGGCAAGGCAGGCCTGGGGATGGAACTCCCGGCTCCTGTGTAAAATGTTAATTATATTTAAAATGATAACAAATACTGGCAGTTTTTGATACATATGAATTTCAGTTGTCATAGTTGATTTTTTAAAAAACATGTTAATTTCAACAAGGTTCAACTTCAGGCTCCACAGCATATTGTAAGTGGCTGTGTAGAGTGCAAGCGTCATTCTGTCCTTGCAGACAGGTCACTGCTGGTCACCACGATCACAGACCAGTGACAGCCCTTCTTGTGAGATCAGCTTGCAATCAGTTGCTGTGGTATATTATTTGCTTTATGAACAGAGATCAAAAAATGTGGCATCTCCTTTTCTTGTGGTAAATCCATCTGACGTTTTAGAACAAAAGGAATTTACAGGAAAAGTGTCAGAATAAAATTAAAGTTACTAATGCTTGGGGTGAAGTTTGCATAAAATGTAAATGAAATCATAGAATGTGAGGGTTTCCTGTGGGAACAGCGCGGCGTCTCTGGACAGGTCCTGGCGTGGTCAGGAGGTGAGGGATGCTGAGGAAAGGTGGGCGACTTCACCGAAGGGGGATCGGGGAGCTGTGTTGAAGATGCTTCAGGAGATATTTCAGGATGGGAAATGGTTCCAAACTTAAAAGAAACATAATTCTCACCCAAGCATGCAAACAAGGCTCATTTTGTGACATAAGGTGAATTAGGCAAGCACCTATTTTGTTTCTTTTCATAAAGAAAACAAATGAAATCTCAGTGTTTCTTATTCCATATGAACGCCACTGTACCACTTTGCATCTGCATTATTTTGCTAAATACAATAGTTTTTAGGTTTATTTATGTTTTGTGTCTATACAATATTCATGTTAATGATTTTATTCTTTTCCATTACAATTTCTTTATTTCATCATGGGCATTTTCTCTTAGTTTTTGATTAATATAAAAAGAAAATTTTGTACAAATATTTATTTTTTGCTGTAAGTTGCATTTAATTGGCACAAATATGTGAGAATATAATTAGTAAGAATTAATAGTATAAAGGATTTATGAAAAAGTGGCTGTAAATTTTTAAATAATTCACTATTATATAAAAATTCAAATTATTCTAAATTTTCATTAGTCTTTGATATTGATAGTTTCTAAAATTTGCTATTCTATAAGCTTAAGAACAGAAATATGCGGATAAATAGTAGATATAAAAATAAGTAGCTAAGTAATGGAGAAGGCCAAAGACAGTTTTTTCCCCTTTATAGGTTTTTCACAAATTTGAAATAGTTATTCATATTAGACAGTCCTTACACAATGCAGCAGAACGTTAGAAAACCTAAAAATCTTAATATTTTAGGTGTATGGTGACGTGGTCCAGGATGCATTTTTGGTCATGAGCATGTATGTACATTGATATATGTTATTATCTGTGGCACTTATTTCAATTGTTAATTGCAGATGGAAAGGAAAACTGTACTGTGAATTTCTGCTGGTCTATGGAAAGGGGTAGGGAATGCTCAATTTGTTTTGTCTCCTGTTTTCAATTGTTTACCCTTTTTATCTTCTTAATTTCTTACATATTTCTTTTTTTCTTTCTTATTCCAATCTGGCATGCATATATCTGGTAATAGGAACAACTATGCATTAAAACAAGTACTGTAAAATTCATACTATTTTGTTTGATTTTTTTTTTTTTTTTTGCACTGGGGATCAAACTTGGGACCTTGTGCTGGCCAGGCCGGTGCTTAAGCTGTTGAGCTACCTCCCTGACTCATGCTATTTTGTTAAATGAAATTCTATATCACTTGTAATTTTTGTTTTAACAATATTTTGTGCTCTCTTTAAAAAATAAAAAAATGAAAAAAGCAAATTGTTGATTACAAATGACCGAACAGTCAAAAGTTCAGAGAGCAAAGCACATGGTTATAACCACACCAAGGAAAAGATGACTTCTTTCAGTGAGAAAAACACTGTGCATCTTCAAGTACCTCAACACAGTCAGTTGACATACTTCAGTCAAATCCACTCCTGGCATGGACTGATCAGCGTCCTAACTTGATGTCAGCACAAACGAGAGCCACTTCTTTAAACTGCAGCAAGCTTCTCCTCTCTAGGGGAAGTGGGAGGATCTGCACTATTTTCATGAAACATTGTAATGTAACTAAAGTGATGATTGGAACATGCTCTACAGACATTTATTTATTTTAAATAGAAGTTTGCTTTGGCCAACGAGGAAATTCCATGTGTAATTCCTCTTGAAAATATTTTAACTTAGTTATTCCATAATTATCTGTAATATACTACACAGTGTTTTATACAGTAATATAAAAGTAAAATTAGCATAAATGCAATCTACCCTGCATTTACATTGATGTAAGGTTCACAACATATCCCAAATTTATGTTGGCACCCGCATCAAATGATGCTTTTATAAATATTTACCTACAAGTTAGAGAAAAGCAAACACCCCCCTTTTTGCAGTCATCTGTTACAGAACTCTCTGCAGGAGCGTCCATACCACACGCCCATGTGAGTGAATGTAATGACTCAGATACATGACAAAGCACAGCTCCTATTAGTATCTTTGGAAATTTTGGTTGGTTTGGGTTCTCTCTCTCTCTCTCTCTCTCTCTCTCTCTCTCTCTCTCTCTCTCTCTCTCTTTTGGCAGAACGGGGGATTGAACTCAGGCCCTTGCACTTGCCGGGGAAGTGCTTATTCCACTGAGCCATCTCCCCAGCCCCTATCTTTGGAAATTTTAACTTAGATCTGTTAATTTGACATCTTATAAACAGCTTCTGGTGTTATTGACTTGAACATTTTACAGCTCAGCATATTAATATGGCATTGATTTTTCTACCTCATTTTTATACTTTTCGGCTGGATGGTTAAGACCAAGATAAAGCAAGACCTATGTAACAAGAAATGTAACTTCTGTATTTGACAAGGTCAGTCAGATCTCCTCAGGATTTATCCTGAAACCCTGTACTGCAGTTTGTAGATCTTTTGTCAGTGTCAGTCATGTGGATGAGTCAAGGCCATTGCTTGATCAATGTGCTCTCTGTGAAAGCCTGAGAGAATGTTTTCTCTCCATGTGACTCTCCTTAGGCACACTCTACATCATCAATCACTTTCCTCTTTGGCTCCATAATCTCCTTGATAAGAAAATTTGGGACACAGCTGAGTTACAGGATGTTACATTACAGCTTCTCTTATGTCCTGAGTCTTCACTGACCTTGAAAGGCTAGGGCCCAAATGTTGGCTGTTCTTGTAGCCCTTCTTTTTCTTCAATTTTTGGTCTGCAAACTTAGGGTGTTAACCCTACAGAAGAGAAGCTTGTTATTACCCTACAACATAGGAAATAGAGCTTATCTATCTGTCTGAATATCAAACATCCTACACATAACATGGAACAGGTATTTTCCATCAAGTATTGACATGTTAATCTTTGAGTCCCTACAGAATATGAAGAAAAAAATTAAAATTAAAAAATAGGAATAAGCAATTACATATTTTTTACACAGAATTTTGGAAATGCAACCATATGCAACATTGTAGCAGGACAGTCCTGTGACATTATTTTTTCTTGTCTCTTGTTTTCATTTATTACCCTTTTTTAAAAACAAACATTTGCTTGAGAGATATTAATTCCGTGGATAGAAAGATTTGTTTTAATAGTGTTTGTGGACAGGGTATCATGTCTGCATCTTGTACAATGAATAACCACTAAGACAACAATATGCAATATATTAATTATTGAAACTGTCCTACTAATTGGTTTTGAAACTGTCTCATTGCTATTTGTTTCTTAATAAAATTATTTTTAAAAATAAGTAAAAGTGAAAGGGAAGAAGTACTCCCAAAACCATTCCTAGAAGTTAAAGTTATCCGGATTCTAAAAAACAAGGTTGTAGTAAAAAAAAGAGCTATCAGTCAGTCATCTTAATGGACATGGATGTTAAAATTCTCAACAAGATGTTAGCAAGCAGAACGCAGCAAATCATCAAAAAGATCACACCACTCAGTCTTCATCTCAGGAATGGTGCAGCATATGCAAATCAATGCATGTAACTAATGCATCATGTAAACAAGAACAAAAACAAAATGACATGATCATTGCAATAGATGCAGAAAAAGCTGTTGACAACATCGATTCATGATGAAAACCTGAAAAATAAGCATGAAAGCACTAGCTCAATTTCATAGAAGCCATCTGTGAGAATCCTACTCTCAACATCATGTTACTTAGGAAAAGGAGGAGAACTTTCCCTGTAAGATCAGGAATGAGACAAGGACATTCACTTGTACTGTTCCTGCTCACCGTAGTGTTGGAACATCAGCCACAATGCGCAAGAGAAAGGAATGAAAGGGATGTGTACTGGAAAGGAAGAAGTTGAATTATCATTGCTTAACTTCAAGGACAACAAGATTCTCTATGGAGAAGATGCCAAAATTCCACCAAAAGACCCCTAGAACTGCTAATCAAATTCAGCAATGCAGCAGGAGAGAAAATCAATGCACAAACATCACCAGCTTTCCTGGGTAGACAATGGACTCACTGAGAAAGAAACTAGGAAAGCAGTGCTGTTCACATCACATGAAGAAATCTTACATACTTACAAGTTAACCTCCCCTGGGAGTGAAAGATCTGTGTAAAGAGACTGCAGTATTCTGAGAAAGCAGGTCAAAGATGACATTAGAAAATTGAAAAATGTCCCCTGCTCCTGGATATCCAGAATCAAAGCAGCCAAAACGGCCACACTTCCAAAACTGAAACACACATTTCATGCAACCACGGTCAAAATATTAATGGTGTTCACAGAACTGGGAGAAATAAATTTAAAATTCATATGACATCAGAAGAGGCCTAGAATATCGAAAAGCAATCTCGGTGAGCAGGGGCAAAGCAGGAATTACAGTAACCCCAGATTTGAAGTTATATTACTAAGCTACAATGACAGCACTGTACATTACTGGCACAGAAACAGATGTGAAGACCAGTGGAGCAGAACCAAGGGTGAAGAAAGCAATGGGCACACTCAGCCGTCTGCTCCTTGACGACGGGGCCAAAACCAATACCGGAGGAAAGACAGCTACTTTAATGAATGGTGCTGGGAAAGCTGGATAGCCACATGCGCAGGATTGTATTTTGATCTGTGCATCTCACCAGGGTCTAAACTAATATAAAAATTGGTCAAAGAACTAAATTTTAAAGCAGAAACAGTCTTCTGGAAGATAAACATTATAAAACTCTGGAAGACATAGGCCTAGATCAGAACTTTCTGGACAGAAACCTCGTCTAATGATAGAAGAAACAACACTAAGAATCAACAAAGGGAATTGTATCATATTAAAAAGCTTTCTGTGCAGCAAAGGAAATAATCAATAGATTGAAGAGATGATCTGCAAAACAGAAAGAAAACTTGCCAGTTATTTCTGAGACAAGGGACTGCCACCATAGAATATACAAAAACTTAAAAACATTAGATTCCTCAGAATAAAAGACCCAGTCAAAAAATGGGCAAATAAAATGAGTGGACAATTATCAGAAGAAGAAGAAATGTTCAACAAGTAGATGAAAAAAATGTTCCACATCACAAGCATTCAAGGAAATGCATTTTAAAACATGATGGATTCCATTTTTTTGCAGGAAGTATGGCTACCATCAAGAACTCTAATAATAAATGCTGGAGAAACTACCGGGGGAAAGGATCCCTTTTTCATTGTTGGTGGTGATGTAAACTAGTACAACCACTATGGAAGTAAGTACAATGATTCCTACAGAAGTGTAGACTCAAATTTGACCCGGCTATTGCCCTTCCAGATATCTTCCCAGAAGAGTTAAATGCATCATAATACAGCGATACCTGAACAACTAGTTTTGTATCAGCACCACTCATAACAGCTGAGTCTTGGACGTAGCCTATATATCCATCAGAAGATGAGAAAACATGGTGTCTATGCACAGTGGAGAGCTACTTTGTCATAACTAAGGGTAAGCTTGAGTCTTCGAGGGAGATGGATGTGCCTGAAGACCTTAATGCGGAGTGAATGAATCAGACACACAAGCTTAAAGTTGTCATGGTTTCTGTAACATGAAAAACCCAAAATATAAATCAAGAGCAAAGTAAGAGACAAGAAGGAGCAGGCCGATAGATCCATTTTCAAATGGGAAGAGGATTAAGGGATGGAGGAGGGAGAGTCAAGGCAGGCTATGCACATGTACTTTACTACTTTTAAGGACGTAACCATAGTGTGATGTACACACACATTAACAAAAATAGAAACTGGAAAAGAAGAAACAAATTGAAGGATGGTCAGACAGCTCAGTGGATTAAAGCATCTGCTTAGGCAGACACAGGGACTTGGGTTCGATCTCCCACTTGCTGTGCCAGCCCCACCCCTGGCGTGTGGTGGTGCGCACCTGTAATCCCAGCACTTGGGAGGCTGAAAACAGGAGGATCACTACGAGTCTGATCTGTGTGGTGAGATCCCGTAGACCCTGGACACCCTGTACTAAATACAAAAGAACAAAACAAAAACAAATTGTGTCTCTGGCAATGATATAACTTGACAATCCCTCACAAACCCGTTCCCTAGGCATTTAAGGAGGAGACAAACAAGGACAAATGGTTCTGCTCACTACAGAGATGCCAGTGAGAAAATATCTGCAACAAACATGACAGTAAAATAAATGCCAGTATAAACAGCTGTGTACAATGCAGTGGAGTGGGCCAGCGAGATAACTCAGCAGACTAAAGCGCCTGCTTATGTAAGCTTTGGCAAGCTCAAGGACTTCTGTTCCATCCCCCAGCAACACATGCTGTGCCAGCCCCACCCCCAGGGAGGGCTGAGCCAGCCATACACACACACACACACACACACACACACACAGCAAGCAAGCAAGAAAAATGCAATGGAGTGAAGCCACACAGTTCCTTAAAGAAGTAGATCTGGAGTTCTGGAATGTGGAGACACTGGAGACTATTTCCAATGGAAGTAAATGAGGAAATTCCTTGTGTGATATTTAATTTGATCTTGAAAAATTGAAGAATAATTTGTATTTATACAAATGCCAATGAAAGAGTAACAAAGAGAAAGCGGGTGTCCTGTGGAATAATATTACAAGTCTAAGGCAGTGAAATAAGTGTGGATACACAGAAATAAAATAATGTTTAAAATGCAATTAAAGACAGTGATATTTACAGCATGACAACACCATTTCACATTTCAATGTATATACAGAAAATGAACCTAAACAACTTAGGAAAGCAAGTAAAGAAAAAAAGCAATGGAAGAATGTTAGACCGTGTAGCTGTTACTTACAAATATGATGGAAGCTGAGACTAGGGAAAAACAGAATCAACAAGCAAAATGAAATGGCATTTGTATTTGTCAAGTGTAAAACTATTCCACGAATTGGAAAATACAATTAGTTCAGCCATATACGCTTCAGACCTAAAAACATGAGAATTTATTTAAGAGCTTGAAATATGTATTATGCACATATTGGTCTATCAGAAAAATATAAAGTAAACATATAGAACAGTGAAGGCAAACCTTTTAAACATGATTCCTGAAATTACAGTCCAAACCCATTTATTTATGACAAAGTGCCAACACTGTAATTAAATGTGAATGTTGAGGCTTTAGTTCAGGAAAACAACTCAGACAGTAACATCATCTGTCATAAGAGAAAAATAACCTGAACCATAGGTTTGCCACCATTGATGTAAAATATCTAAAATCAATAATAATGAAAATATCGCACATTTATTGCTGTACAATGAAGTTAAGCTATGATAAAAACTGCACATACTTATGAAAAATGAGATAATTAAAATACTGATTAAATTCTCAATTTTACACAAAGGCATTAATCAAATCTTCTTTCTCCATCCTGCTACTCTCCCTAACCTCTACAAATCTCAGAAAGTGGCAAGGAAGCATTTTTGGATGTTTTCATCACAAGAAACGGTACATGTTTGAGCAAACAGACACGTTTCAGCTGAATCCGGTGCTGTCCTTGTGTAGCTCACACATAGCCACAATGATGTGCAGCTTCGTGTTTTATGTATCAGAGAAATATAATTAATTAAAAGCAAGCCAGGTGCGATTATATTACTTTCAAGAGTAGAATTTGGGAAGTTGTATTACCAAATCAAATGTGCTATTTTATAATGATAAAAGTACAAATTAATCATGATAGGGACCGGGCAGATAGCTCAGTAGAATAAGCGCTTGCCTAGCAAATACAAGGGCCTGTGTTCAATCCCCAGTTCCACACACACAAAAAAAATTAATCATGATGTCCTAATAAAAACTGTAAAGTATATGAAGCAATCATGGTTAGAAACACAAGGGGAGGGCCAGGGAGACAGCGCAGTAGAATAGGTGCTTGCCTGGCAAGTACAAGGTCCTGAGTTTAATCCGTGGTATTGGAAGAGAGAGAGAGAGAGAGAGAGAGAGAGTGCTCTACAGTAATAACCAGGGATCTAACCCCTTTCTCAGTGCTTGATAGAACGACATGCATAAAATATCACAAAGAAGTACTTGAGTGCTATAACCAAGCAACTTAATACAATAGGCTTTTAGGTGTATTTTCTATGTATCAATTATTGAAAATCACCCTTCTATGAAAGAAAAGAATTACACATATAGAACCCGGAAATATGAGAAAAATACGCACCATTTGGATATTTTTAGTGTTTTAATTGTAGCAAAATATGCATGAGCTTTGCCATTTGAATCAGTTTCACATCTGCTGGTTGGTAGCATTAAGTAATTAACATTGTCATTCACCTATCACTGTTATACAGCTTCAGACTTGAAAAAGTCTCCCTGCACTTAAAGCTGTACTCATCAGGTAGTACCTGCCATTCGCTTCTGCCTTCAGCCTCTGGAAATAATGGTTGTGCATTCTGTCTGTAATAATAGGATTGATTTAAGTCTCTCATGAATCGTAATCATAATATCCATCTTTCTGTGACAGTTTCTACCTCTTAGGATCATGTCCTCAAAGGCCAACTGTACTGCAGCCTGTGCTCTGCCTTCTTCCTTTTGAAGCTTGAGGAGTATCTCCTAGTGAGTGCATGCCACCTCGTCCTTGTTCATTCGTCCTTCGGGGAATGCTCCAGTTGCTTTCATCTGGCTGTCATGAACAGTGTTACCATGAACACGGGTATACAAGTCATCATATAAACCCTCTTTTAAGTGTTTGATCCATCCCAGAAGTGGAATTTCTCTATCATGCATTAATTCTATATTTAATTTTTGAGGATTAAAATGCTACCAACATTGCAGGAGTGTTTCAATTCCTCCATATTACTGCAGACGCTTGCCATTTTTTTCCTTCCTTCCTCCCTCCCTCCCTCCCTCCCTCCCTTCCTTCCTTCCTTCCTTCCTTCCTTTGTTCTTTTTGTGGCAATACCAGCTGCCACCTGCATCCCAGCCTATGTGTCTGGAAGGATCATGGGGCATGCCTTTGGGCACTGCCTCTGCCCCTCCTCAGCTCCTTTGCCCCCGCTCCCACTCTGCACCCAGCTTCTGTGCTCTGAGCACCTTGGCACCACAAAGGCCATTCACTGTGACAATTCTGCTTCAAACTGATTTTGATTTACTTTCCTAAGCATGATATTGGCATCTTTTCATATGATTTCTGCCACTTGTATATCTTCTATTTAAAGAAAATATTTACTCAAGAACTTTGCTCATTTGAAACCAGGTTGTACTTTGAATATTCAGCGGTAAGAGTTCATTTATTCTGAACTTTTCTTTATGCAGTGCTGTGGGTGGACTTCAGGACCTTTGTCCTGAGATACATTCTCAGCTTTTTTACTGTTTAATTTTGAGATAGGGTCTTAGCAGCGAGTCACGAAGAGAACTTGCAGTTCTCTGATCAGTCTTGCAGAAAGCTACGGCTATAAATGTTTGCCACCACACCAGGCTGTTGTTCTATATTAATGTTCTGCCAGATATATGTTTTGTAAATATTTCAGCCATTCTCTGGATCACCTGATTGTATCTTTCAATGCACAGAAGTTTAATTTTGACATAATTAAACTTACTTTTTTCTGTCTTTTTGTCTCTTCCTTTCCGATCCTATCCAAGAAGTTATTATCAAATCCAGTACTATGAAGATTTCTTCCCATGTTCTCTTCTAAGTGCTTTATTGTGGCATTAGATTTTGATTGTGGGTATCACTACAAACTTGTGTTTCTGCAAATTTCTCTCTCTCTCTCTCTCTCTCTCTCTCTCTCTCTCTCTCTCTCTCT
>NW_004524610.1:3634610-3636388 GCF_000260255.1 Octodon degus | reverse complement strand
AAAACATACCGAAACATATAATAGTCAAGATCCCAGAAATTCAGCACAAGAACAATATACTGAAAGCTGCTAGAGAAAAGAAGCTGACCACATACAAAGGAAAACCCATCAGAATTATGGCCGACTTCTCTTCACAAACCATGAGGGCAAGAAGAGCACGGAGCAGAGTACTTCAAGTCCTCTATGAAAAAAAAATTTGAGCCCAGACTGCTATGCCCTGCAAAACTGTCTTTCAAGTTTGGTGGAGAAGTGAATTAATTCCATGTCAAAGAACAACTAAAGAATTTCATGGTGACAAAGCCAATCGTACACAGACTAATGAAAGATTCTAGAGAAGGACCAAAATGATTGGAACTCCACAAATGAGAACAGAAGCAATCCACTAAATATGGCAAACAATTAAACACAGGAGAAAAAGCAGTAAACAACAGCAGGTAAATAACATGTTGAGCATAAGACAATACATCTCAATTATAATCATCAATTTAAATGGATTCAATTCACCAATTAAAAGAAATAGACTGGTGCAGTGGATTAGGAGACAAAATCCAACAATATACTTTCTATAAGAAACACACTTAACTCATAAAAAAATTCATAGACTGAAATGCAAAGGATAGGAAACAATACTACACTCCCTAGCACCTCAGGAAAAAAACAGGGCATGCTGGGGAGATGGCTCAGTGGAATAAGTGCTTCCCTGGCAAGCGCAAGGGTCTGAGTTCAATCCCTGGTTCTTAAAAAAAAAGCAGGGATAGAAATCCTGTTCTCATACAGTCTGAACTTCAAACCAAGAATGATCAAACAAAATAAGGAAGGCCACTATACACTGGTTAGGGAAAAAATTCAAGAGGAAGAGGTAACTGCCACAAATATATATGCACCAAACATGGAAGCACTCAAATATATAAGACAAATCTGAATGGATATAAAAAATCTAATATCCAGTACCACAGTCTTAACAGGAGAACTTAACAGCCCCTTACCCCAAAAAGAGAGGTCAACCAGACAAAAAATTAGCAAAGAAGTAACAGAACTGAACCAGAGCTTGGACTAAATGGACTTAGTGAACATATGCAGAGTGTTCCACCCAACCACAGCTGAATACACATTTTTTTCAGCTTCACATGGGTCATTTTCTAAAATAAACCAAATACTAGTCCACAGATCATGTTTAAGTATATGCAAGAAAACAGAAATTATCCCATGCATATTATCTGACAACAATGCAATGAAACTGGAAATAAACAACAAAAGAAACCAGAAAATATCCATAAATACATGGAAATTAAACAACACTCTACTCAGCATCCAATGGGTGATAGATAAAATTAAACAAGAAATTGAACAATATCGACAATTCAAAGAAAACTCAAGCACACATTATCAGAATTTATGTGATGCGATGAAATCACTTCTCAGAGGAAAATTTATAGCTGTGAAGTCATGCATTAGGAAAACAGAATGGGAACATGTTGCACCTCCAAGATCTAGAAAGGGAAGAAGAAGTCAAACTCAAAGCTTAAAGATGGGAAGATATAATGAGGATTAGACCAGAAATTAATTCAATTGAGACAAAGAAATCAATTCCAAGAATTAACGAATCAAAAAACTGGCTCTTTGAAAGACTAAATAAAATCGATAGCCCCTACCTAATCAAAAAGAGGAAAGGAAAAATTCAAATACAAGCAATAAGGAATGAAAAGGGTATAATTACCACAGACTCAGTGGAAATTCAGAAGATAATCAATAGCTACTTTGAGAATCTTTACTCTCAC